>NC_042985.1:4351100-4471100 GCF_901001165.1 Salmo trutta
AACCGCCATTAAAAGCCAGACTACGGTTTGCAACTGCACATGGGGACAAAGATTGTACTTTTTGGAGAAATGTCCTCTGGTCTGATGAAACAAAAATAGAACTGTTGGCCATAATGACCATCATTATGTTTGGAGGAAAAAGGGGGATGCTTGCAAGCCGAAGAACACCATCCCTACCGTGAAGCACGGGGGTGGCAGCATCATGTTTTGGGGTGCTTTGCTGCAGGAGGGACTGGTGCACTTCACAAAATAGACGGCATCATGAGGCAGGAAAATTATGTGGATATATTGAAGCAACATCTCAAGACATCAGTCAGGAAGTTAAAGCTTGGTCGCAAATGGGTCTTCCAAATGGACAATGACCCCAAGCATTCTTCCAAAGTTGTGGCAAAATGGCTTAAGGACAAAAAAGTCAAGGTATTGGAGTGGCCATCACAACCTGACCTCAATCCTATAGAACATTTGTGGGCAGAATTTAAAAAGTGTGTGCGAGCAAGGAGGCCTACAAACCTGACTCAGTTACACCAGCTCTGTCAGGAGGAATGGGTCAAAATTCACCCAATTTATTGTGGGAAGCTTGTGGAAGGCTACCCAAAACGTTTGACCCAATTTAAACAATTTAAGGGAAATGCCACCAAATACTAATTGAGTGTATGTAAACTTCTGACCCACTGGGAATGTGATGAAAGAAATAAAAGCTGAAATAAATCATTCTTTCTACTAGTATTCTGACATTTCACATTCTTAAAATAAAGTGGTGATCCTAACTGACCTAAGACAGGGAATTCTTACTGGGATTAAATGTCAGGAATTGTGAAAAACTGAGTTTAAATGTATTTGGCTGAGGTGTATGTAAACTTCTGACTTCAACTGTATATCTGACCCTCGCTAACCTGCTCTCTGACTATTCTACACCCTTCACATGTGGGGGTGTGTGTGCTTGTGCGTGCGTGCGTGCGTGTGTGTGTGTGTGTGTGTGTGTGTGTGTGTGTGTGTGTGTGTGTGTGTGTGTGTGTGTGTGTGTGTGTGTGTGTGTGTGTGTGTGTGTGTGTGTGTGTGGTGTGTGTGAGTACTGCCCATTAAATGTTAAATGTATCTTGCTTGAGCTAGGTTATGTTAGCCTGGCCTCGACAAGCTGGGGCA
Source organism: Salmo trutta (assembly GCF_901001165.1). NCBI lineage: Eukaryota > Metazoa > Chordata > Actinopteri > Salmoniformes > Salmonidae > Salmo > Salmo trutta. The sequence continues at coordinate 4,352,244 of NC_042985.1, forward strand.
GGTTGTGTGCATGCCTGCCTTCACCACACTACTTATAGCAACAAGCGCATACTCACTTCACTACTACTACTGGAGGCTGGGAGAAAGGAGAGAAACTACTGCTGGAGGCTGGGAGAAAGGAGAGAAACTACTGTTGGAGGCTGGGAGAAAGGAGAGAAACTACTGCTGGAGGCTGGGAGAAAGGAGAGAAACTACTGTTGGAGGCTGGGAGAAAGGAAAGATTCTACTACTGGAGGCTGGGAGAAAGGAGAGAAACTACTGCTGGAGGCTGGGAGAAAGGAGAGAAACTACTGCTAGAGGCTGGGAGAAAGGAGAGATACTACTGTAAAGTCCATACCAGGGTGATGCATTACATACTCAGTCTACACTAGTAAATCCCCTCCTCTCCCCCTCCCCCCATTATCCTAAACACAATAAAAACACTATACTATAGACCTACTCTCCTCTCTCTACACCCCCCCCCCCACAATAACAACAATATACTATAGATCTACTCTCCTCTCTCTACACCCCCCCCACAATAACAACACTATACTATAGACCTACTCTCCTCTCTCTACACCCACCCCACAATAACAACACTATACTATAGACCTACTCTCCTCTATCTACACCCCCCACAATAACAACACTATACTATAGACCTACTCTCCTCTCTCTACACCCCCCCACAATAACAACACTATTCTATAGACCTACTCTCCTCTCTCTACACCCCCCCACAATAACAACACGATACTATAGACCTACTCTCCTCTCTCTACACCCCCCCACAATAACAACACTATACTATAGACCTACTCTCCTCTCTCTACACCCCCCCACAATAACAACACTATACTATAGACCTACTCTCCTCTCTCTACACACCCCAACAATATCAACACTATACTATAGACCTACTCTCCTCTCTCTACACCCCCCCACAATAACAACACTTTACTATAGACCTACTCTCCTCTCTCTACACCCCCCCCAATAACAACACTATACTATAGACCTACTCTCCTCTCTCTACACCCCCCCCCACAATAACAACACTATACTATAGACCTACTCTCCTCTCTCTACACCCCCCCACAATAACAACACTATACTATAGACCTACTCTCCTCTCTCTACACCCCCCCCCACAATAACAACACTATACTATAGACCTACTCTCCTCTCTACACCCCCCACAATAACAACACTATACTATAGACCTACTCTCCTCTCTCTACACCCCCCCACCCCCCCACAATAACAACACTATACTACAGAACTACTCTCCTCTCTCTACCCCCCCAATAACAACACTATACTATAGACCTACTCTCCTCTCTCTACACCCCCCCGCAATAACAACACAACCTACAGACCTACTCTCCTCTCTCTACACACCCCAACCCCCCCACAATAACAACACTATACTATAGACCTACTCTCCTCTCTCTACACCCCCCCACAATATCAACACTATACTATAGACCTACTATCCTCTCTCTACCCCCCCAATAACAACACTATACTATAGACCTACTCTCCTCTCTCTACCCCCCCACAATAACAACACTATACTATAGACCTACTCTCTTCTCTCTACACCCCCCCACAATATCAACACTATACTATAGACCTACTCTCCTCTCTCTACACCCCCCCCCCACAATAACAACACTATACTATAGACCTACTCTCCTCTCTACACCCCCCACAATAACAACACTATACTATAGACCTACTCTCCTCTCTCTACACCCCCCCACCCCCCCACAATAACAACACTATACTACAGAACTACTCTCCTCTCTCTACCCCCCCAATAACAACACTATACTATAGACCTACTCTCCTCTCTCTACACCCCCCCGCAATAACAACACAACCTACAGACCTACTCTCCTCTCTCTACACACCCCAACCCCCCCACAATAACAACACTATACTATAGACCTACTCTCCTCTCTCTACACCCCCCCACAATATCAACACTATACTATAGACCTACTATCCTCTCTCTACCCCCCCAATAACAACACTATACTATAGACCTACTCTCCTCTCTCTACCCCCCCACAATAACAACACTATACTATAGACCTACTCTCTTCTCTCTACACCCCCCCACAATATCAACACTATACTATAGACCTACTCTCCTCTCTCTACACCCCCCCAAAATATCAACACTATACTATAGACCTACTCTCCTCTCTCTACACCCCCCCACAATATCAACACTATACTATAGACCTACCTTCCTCTCTCTACCCCCCCACAATAACAACACTATACTATAGACCTACTCTCCTCTCTCTACACCCCCCCACAATAACAACACTATACTATAGACCTACTCTCCTCTCTCTACCCCCCCACAATAACAACACTATAATATAGACCTACTCTCCTCTCTCTACCCCCTCCCCCCCACAATAACAACACTATACTATAGACCTACTCTCCTCTCTCTACCCCCCCCGACAATAACAACACTATACTATAGACCTACTTTCCTCTCTCTACCCCTCCCCCCCACAATAACAACACTATACTACAGAACTACTCTCCTCTCTACACCCCCCACAATAACAACACTATACTATAGACCTACTCTCCTCTCTCTACCCCCCCCACAATAACAACACTATACTATAGACCTACTCTCCTCTCTCTACCCCTCCCCCCCACAATAACAACACTATACTATAGACCTACTCTCCTCTCTCTACCCCCCCCCCCGACAATAACAACACTATACTATAGACCTACTTTCCTCTCTCTACCCCTCCCCCCCACAATAACAACACTATACTACAGAACTACTCTCCTCTCTACACCCCCCCACAATAACAACACTATACTATAGACCTACTCTCCTCTCTCTACACACCCCCACAATAACAACACTATACTATAGACCTACTCTCCTCTCTCTACACCCCCACAATAACAACACTATACTATAGACCTACTCTCCTCTCTCTACACACCCCCACAATAACAACACTATACTATAGACCTACTCTCCTCTCTCTACCCCCCCCCCCCCACAATAACAACACTATACTATAGACCTACTCTCTTCTCTCTACACCCCCCCCACAATATCAACACTATACTATAGACCTACTCTCCTCTCTCTACACCCCCCCAAAATATCAACACTATACTATAGACCTACTCTCCTCTCTCTACACCCCCCCACAATATCAACACTATACTATAGACCTACCTTCATCTCTCTACCCCCCCACAATAACAACACTATACTATAGACCTACTCTCCTCTCTCTACACCCCCCCACAATAACAACACTATACTATAGACCTACTCTCCTCTCTCTACCCCCCCACAATAACAACACTATAATATAGACCTACTCTCCTCTCTCTACCCCTCCCCCCCACAATAACAACACTATACTATAGACCTACTCTCCTCTCTCTACCCCCCCCCCCCGACAATAACAACACTATACTATAGACCTACTTTCCTCTCTCTACCCCTCCCCCCCACAATAACAACACTATACTACAGAACTACTCTCCTCTCTACACCCCCCACAATAACAACACTATACTATAGACCTACTCTCCTCTCTCTACCCCCCCACAATAACAACACTATACTATAGACCTACTCTCCTCTCTCTACCCCTCCCCCCACAATAACAACACTATACTATAGACCTACTCTCCTCTCTCTACCCCCCCCCCGACAATAACAACACTATACTATAGACCTACTTTCCTCTCTCTACCCCTCCCCCCACAATAACAACACTATACTACAGAACTACTCTCCTCTCTACACCCCCCACAATAACAACACTATACTATAGACCTACTCTCCTCTCTCTACACACCCCCACAATAACAACACTATACTATAGACCTACTCTCCTCTCTCTACACCCCCACAATAACAACACTATACTATAGACCTACTCTCCTCTCTCTACACCCCCACAATAACAACACTATACTATAGACCTACTCTCCTCTCTCTACACACCCCAACAATAACAACACTATACTATAGACCTACTCTCCTCTCTCTACACCCCCCACAATAACAACACTATACTATAGACCTACTCTCCTCTCTCTACACCCCCCCCACAATAACAACACTATTCTATAGACCTACTCTCCTCTCTCTACACACCCCCACAATAACAACACTATACTATAGACCTACTCTCCTCTCTCTACACCCCCCACAATAACAACACTATACTACAGAACTACTCTCCTCTCTCTACCCCTCCCACCCCACAATAACAACACTATACTATAGAACTACTCTCCTCTCTCTACACCCCCCCACCCCCCCACAATAACAACACTATACTACAGAACTACTCTCCTCTCTCTACACCCCCCCCCCCCCCCCCCCACAATAACAACACTATACTATAGACCTACTCTCCTCTCTCTACACCCCCCACAATAACAACACTATACTACAGAACTACTCTCCTCTCTCTACCCCTCCCCCCCACAATAACAACACTATACTATAGACCTACTCTCCTCTCTCTACACCCCCCCACAATAACAACACTATACTATAGACCTACTCTCCTCTCTCTACCCCCTCCCCCCAATAACAACACTATACTATAGACCTACTCTCCTCTCTCTACACCCCCCACCCCCCACAATAACAACACTATACTACAGAACTACACTCCTCTCTCTACACCCCCCACAATAACAACAGTATACTATAGACCTACTCTCCTCTCTCTACACCCCCCACAATAACAACACTATACTACAGAACTACTCTCCTCTCTCTACACCCCCCCACAATAACAACACTATACTATAGACCTACTCTCCTCTCTCTACACCCCCCACAATAACAACACTATACTATAGACCTACTCTCCTCTCTCTACACCCCCCACAATAACAACACTATACTATAGACCTACTCTCCTCTCTCTACACACCCCAACAATAACAAAACTATACTATAGACCTACTCTCCTCTCTCTACACCCCCACAATAACAACACTATACTATAGACCTACTCTCCTCTCTCTACACCCCCCCACAATAACAACACTTTACTATAGACCTACTCTCCTCTTTCTACCCCTCCCCCCACAATAAAAACACTATACTACAGAACTAGTCTCCTCTCTACACCCCCCACAATAACAACACTATACTATAGACCTACTCTCCTCTTTCTACCCCTCCCCCCACAATAACAAAACTATACTATAGACCTACTCTCCTCTCTCTACACCCCCAACAATATCAACACTATACTATAGACCTACTCTCCTCTCTCTACACCCCCCCCCCCCACAATAACAACACTATACTATAGACCTACTCTCCTCTCTCTACACCCCTCCACAATAACAACACTATACTATAGACCTACTCTCCTCTCTCTACCCCTCCCCCCCACAATAACAACACTATACTATAGAACTACTCTCCTCTCTCTACACCCCCCCCCACAATAACAACACTATACTATAGACCTACTCTCCTCTCTCTACACCCCCCCACAATAACAACACTATACTATAGACCTACTCTCCTCTCTCTACACCCCCCCATAACAACACTATACTATAGACCTACTCTCCTCTCTCTACACCCCCCGACAATAACAACACTATACTATAGACCTACTCTCCTCTCTCTACACCCCCCCCCCCACCCCACACACAATAACTCTCTACACCCCCCCACACAATTGACTGGGTACTGGTACTCCTTATAGCCTCATTATTACCTGAACTACCCGTATCCCTCCACATTGACTGGGTACGGGTACTCCTTATACCCTCATTATTACCTGAACTACCCGTATCCCTGCACATTGACTGGGTACGGGTACTCCTTATACCCTCATTATTACCTGAACTACCCGTATCCCTGCACATTGACTGGGTACGGGTACTCCTTGTATATAGCCTTGTTATTACCTGAACTACCCGTATCCCTGCACATTGACTGGGTACGGGTACTCCTTATACCCTCATTATTACCTGAACTACCCGTATCCCTGCACATTGACTGGGTACTGGTACTCCTTGTATATAGCCTTGTTATTACCTGAACTACCCCGTATCCCTGCACATTGACTGGGTACTGGTACTCCTTATACCCTCATTATTACCTGAACTACCCGTATCCCTGCACATTGACTGGGTACTGGTACTCCTTATACCCTCATTATTACCTGAACTACCCGTATCCCTGCACATTGACTGGGTACTGGTACTCCTTATACCCTCATTATTACCTGAACTACCCGTATCCCTGCACATTGACTGGGTACTGGTACTCCTTATACCCTCATTATTACCTGAACTACCCGTATCCCTGCACATTGACTGGGTACTGGTACTCCTTATACCCTCATTATTACCTGAACTACCCGTATCCCTGCACATTGACTGGGTACTGGTACTCCTTGTATATAGCCTTGTTATTACCTGAACTACCCGTATCCCTGCACATTGACTGGGTACGGGAACTCCTTATAACCTCATTATTACCTGAACTACCCGTATCCCTGCACATTAACTGGGTACTGGTACTCCTTATAGCCTCATTATTACCTGAACTACCCGTATCCCTGCACATTAACTGGGTACTGGTACTCCTTATAGCCTCATTATTACCTGAACTACCCGTATCCCTGCACATTGACTGGGTACGGGTACTCCTTATACCCTCATTATTACCTGAACTACCCGTATCCCTGCACATTGACTGGGTACTGGTACTCCTTGTATATAGCCTTGTTATTACCTGAACTACCCCGTATCCCTGCACATTGACTGGGTACTGGTACTCCTTATACCCTCATTATTACCTGAACTTCCCGTATCCCTGCACATTGACTGGGTACTGGTACTCCTTATACCCTCATTATTACCTGAACTACCCGTATCCCTGCACATTGACTGGGTACTGGTACTCCTTATACCCTCATTATTACCTGAACTACCCGTATCCCTGCACATTGACTGTGTACTGGTACTCCTTATACCCTCATTATTACCTGAACTACCCGTATCCCTGCACATTGACTGGGTACTGGTACTCCTTATACCCTCATTATTACCTGAACTACCCGTATCCCTGCACATTGACTGGGTACTGGTACTCCTTATACCCTCATTATTACCTGAACTACCCGTATCCCTGCACATTGACTGGGTACGGGTACTCCTTATAGCCTCATTATTACCTGAACTACCCGTATCCCTGCACATTGACTGGGTACTGGTTCTCCTTATACCCTCATTATTACCTGACCTACCCCGCATCCCTGCACATTGACTGGGTACGGGTACTCCTTATAGCCTCATTATTACCTGAACTACCCTGTATCCCTGCACATTGACTGGGTACGGGTACTCCTTATACCCTCATTATTACCTGACCTACCCCGTATCCCTGCACATTGACTGGGTACTGGTTCTCCTTATACCCTCATTATTACCTGACCTACCCTGTATCCCTGCACATTGACTGGGTACGGGTACTCCTTATACCCTCATTATTACCTGACCTACCCCGTATCCCTGCACATTGACTGGGTACTGGTTCTCCTTATACCCTCATTATTACCTGACCTACCCCGTATCCCTGCACATTGACTGGGTACAGGTACTCCTTATAGCCTCATTATTACCTGAACTACCCCGTATCCCTGCACATTGACTGGGTACGGGTACTCCTTATACCCTCATTATTACCTGACCTACCCCGTATCCCTGCACATTGACTGGGTACGGGTACTCCTTATACCCTCATTATTACCTGACCTACCCCGTATCCCTGCACATTGACTGGGTACTGGTTCTCCTTATAGCCTCATTATTACCTGACCTACCCCGTATCCCTGCACATTGACTGGGTACTGGTTCTCCTTATAGCCTCATTATTACCTGACCTACCCCGTATCCCTGCACATTGACTGGGTACGGGTACTCCTTATACCCTCATTATTACCTGACCTACCCCGTATCCCTGCACATTGACTGGGTACTGGTTCTCCTTGTATATAGTCTCATTACTGTTATTTTATTATGTTACTATTTCCTTTTTTGCACATGTTTCTTACTGTTTAACTTTGCATTGTTGGGAAAGGGCTTGTAAGTAAGCATCTCACAGTAAAAGTCTACACCTTTTGTATTCGGCATGTGTGACAAATACAATTTGATTTGATTGCCACAGTCTTGTAGCAATCCCAGTTTTAAGATTGTGTTCTACGGAGAGGAAAGTATGACAGGTCCTACAGTGGTGTGTTGTGTGGATTCTGTCCAATAATCTGGAACACATTGGGAGTGGACCCCTTCAAAAAGTTTCCCAAATGCTTAGACAAGAGCAAAGCCTCTCCTGACTTCTGGACTGAAATATTGTTTATGTTATTTGTTTCTAATAATGAGCAGAGATTACACACTTTATGCAATATGCATAAGGTTGTTGTATACAATGTCAGTTCTCATTGATGAAAGGAACCTAGTGATCTTCTATAGGCCTCTATGTTTTATTATGTGATGGTGCTGCATGCATTGTGGAATGTTACATAATTTATCAGACCATTATGTGGAGTTTTTATCACAACTGTTGGCAATTGGTATGGGCCGGGACCATGGACCAGGTCGGTGGGGAGGGGGCCGGGCGAAAGGCAGGGCCCATGCAATGCAGATGCAGCACATTTTGGTCAGCTGCAGCATATGGGCTTCACAGATCTACTTGGCAGTCTGAGTGGGGAGTCTACGGAGGGTAGTCGTCCTGCGTTTGCATTTGAAGCAGACTTTTTAGTAGACTTCAGACGGAGCCTACGACGGCGGATGACTATGAATTTGGCCAAACTTCGTTGATAATCACACGTATACCAACGCGTAGGAGGCCATATTACATATTTTTTTTATTCAAAATCCTTAGTCCAAAATGATGCATGTTTTTTGGTTTTCACCTACGGCTTTAATTTAGGCGAGGATGGAGAATGCATTTAGAATGGACTAGAGCGAACTAGGTTTCGCGGCGGAGTGTTAGTGATGTGAATAGTGTGCGGTAGTCGCTGAGACAGAGCTGCTCTGGCTGCACTAACACTGCTAGCTACACATCAACTTTGGCTGTGCAGCCTATGTGTGCATTTAACGAAGTCGTTGTTCAAGCGACCACTTCATTTTGTCCTTTGGATAGTTTTACAACATATTTACATCTGTATCTTGCGAAACCAAGGACCACAGTACTGGAAGGACTTTACTGACCTCAAGATGTCAATTCTGCCTTTTACTCCCCCCATTGTGAAAAGGCTTTTGGGTTGGAAAAAAGGCGAACAGAACGGACAGGAGGAGAAATGGTGTGAAAAAGCTGTGAAAAGCCTGGTGAAGAAGTTGAAGAAAACAGGACAACTGGATGAATTGGAAAAAGCCATCACGACACAGAATATCAACACGAAATGTATTACCATACCAAGGTAGGCGACTAGAAACAAACATTGCAATGTTTGCGCAAGAAATAGAATCGATTGAATGTGACAGTTTTCAAACACAAAACTGTCTAGGTAGTTAGGTTGGACTTTCCAGTTTTAGCTTTCCCTTACTCGCAAACAATTTGATATTGTAGCCATTGAATATTTCTCATTCAAGAATAGTTTTTTTGGGCATCCTGCACAAACCATGCGTAGCTAACTAGCTAACGTTAGCCAGCTAGCTAACTGAGCAAGTTATACAGTGAGCTGCCTCTTGTCTGCATCAGCAATCATAGTACAGTAAACATAGCTAGGTAGCAAATGTAGCTAGCTAGCCAGCGTTGAATGTTTTGAGGGTTGCCCATGTTTGTTTTAAACAATCATCATTACATGCCACTTTTGTTGCACAACGAATTCTAGTTCACTGTCCTAACTAGCAAACTACACACTACGCTCGGTAGATATATTTATGATGCAGAAAACGAGGCGAATCTGCATAGTGCAATATACAGCTGTAAAAATCTAAACACAAATGGGTGACGAAGTTATATAATTTGGCCTTAATCTGGGGCGCTTTCTACTAGGGTGGTGCGTAGGCGAGACTGAATCATCGTTTTCGCCATGCAGTGCAATACATCCACTGCTGTCTTGACAGATTTCAACCCTTACACAGTACCCAAACGTATTCTCTTTAAAACCATCAATTAGGCCTAGCCTAGTTCTTCAGCTGCATCCTTGTCAGCTTGTCATGTCACTGTAATGCTGAGAAGCTAGCATCTACTTCCACCTCCTTGTCAGCTCAGTCAATGTGTTGTTTGTAAACTTATCCATGTTTATTGTTCAGAGAGCTTTCATGTCCTGTTTGGTTTATTTGCAGCCACACTAGTATGTAATGCTTAAGTTTGGGTAACTTCTGTGTCCCTACTGCTGTCGCTGTTGTTATTTCAGAACCTCACCACAAAGCAGACCTGTGATTGCCTGAAACTTTAGTCAATGTCACTGATGTTGTCCCTTGAATGTCAGCAGTTAATACACACGTTTTTCTTCTTGTGTCTACAACAAAATAACATCTCACATCTTTATCAATGAATCGGCCTTCAAAATCCCATCTCCACTATTGTCTGACATGGACTGTGGGTTAGCAAGCTGCGGTGGTGTGGGCTAAAGTTGGATATATTTAGCTAATCAGCCACTCCCACATTCTTGTTTGACCATCACAAATGTTGTGCATTCTTCAGTCAATTGAATGTCCTCTTAGCCAGGCTTGTAGCGCTGAAGATATCCGGGCCGGAAGTATAACATGCTAATATCTCCCTAATACCCTGGCTGTAGTGCAAAAGCCCTTGTCACAGACCAGTGTCATATAGTCAATGCTGGGACTGGAATGGGGAAAGCTGATCCTAGAGCAGTGTTTAGGGGGACTTCCTGCCCCTGAATAACGGCCCACATTGCCCGGGAGGTCTGTTCCTATTTATTCCCCTGTGGTGGGGCTGACAGCAGCTGCTTGCTCAGGCCTGTCGAGGTGGTCATGGGGGAGCTCTCCTGGCTGACACATGCATTCCCCAGCGCCTCATCACTATCCTCACAGCTGATGAGCTAGCTAAGCTACGGTAACTCACCACACTCTCTGTACTGTGCCGGGTTTCACTGAGTCACAGCTGATGAGCTAGCTAAGCTACGGTAACTCACCACACTCTCTGTACTGTGCCGGGTTTCACTGAGTCACAGCTGATGAGCTAGCTAAGCTACGCTAACTCACCACGCTCTCTGTACTGTGCTCCGGGTTTCACTGAGTCATCACTATCCTCACAGCTGATGAGCTAGCTAAGCTACGGTAACTCACCACGTTCTCTGTACTGTGCCGGGTTTCATTGAGTCACAGCTGATGAGCTAGCTAAGCTACGGTAACTCACCACGCTCTCTGTACTGTGCTCCGGGTTTCACTGAGTCACAGCTGATGAGCTAGCTAAGCTACGGTAACTCACCACGCTGAACAATGGTTATTACCCACTTAGGCTTTCTGTTTTTAGAGTAGGGCAGTTCATGCCAGATTGGCCCAAAATAAATATATTTATGATGTTTTGGATCCTTCTGAGATGAAATACATGGAAAGGTCCATTGAGGGAAGTCTACATGGGATTCCCCAGTAACACATCAGATCAAGGTACTCACTGATCTAGACCCCAAATCCTAAACCTGAGGAGGTTGAGCAACCGACCTGCCAGATCTAGACCCCGAATCCTAAACCTGAGGAAGTTGACCAACTGACCTGCCAGATCTAGACCCCAAATCCTAAACCTGAGGAAGTTGAGCAACTGACCTGCCAGATCTAGACCCCGAATCCTAAACCTGAGGAAGTTGAGCAACCGACCTGCCAGATCTAGACCCCAAATCCTAAACCTGAGGAAGTTGAGCAACCGACCTGCCAGATCTAGACCCCAAATCCTAAACCTGAGGAAGTTGAGCAACCGACCTGCCAGATCTAGACCCCAAATCCTAAACCTGAGGAAGTTGAGCAACCGACCTGCCAGATCTAGACCCCAAATCCTAAACCTGAGGAAGTTGACCAACCGACCTGCCAGATCTAGACCCCAAATCCTAAACCTGAGGAGGTTGAGCAACTGACCTGATCTGAACGAAGCACAATCATTTCATATTGAAACAGGAGCTGCGTTAAACACTAAAGCCTCAGTGCCTGGTGTGGATTTAGAGGCCCTGAGTTGTTAGATAATGTTTCAAATGGGTTTAACAGCAGCAATCTCCTCTAAGAAGCCGTGTAATCAGAGAGAATTCTAGCCTATAGCTGGCCTAGTGGGTCATGGAGCAGTTTTAGACCTCATCATTCTTTTTTCCCTCCTGATTGTCTGAATACAAAACATCAAGTTCATGATTTGTTTGTTTGGAAACCAGTAGACTTATTTCTTGTTAGATTTTTCTTTTCTAAAATGTTGCGCAACAAATGGCAGTTTTCTACCCAGAGTTTATCTTATTTTGTGGTGCAAAGCTATTGCTCGGCATGCTTCTTAGCCTCTCTACACTTTTGTGGTTTTGACAGTCATTTTTGCTTTTTAAATAATGTGTAGCTCTGAGTAACTAGGGCTCTGGGCCAAATTCATGTCTTAGTCATTCTGCAGTGTGTACTTATGGCTTTGTGATGTCACTCACACACTCACACACTCACACTCACTCACTCACACACTCACACACTCACACACTCACACACTCACACACTCACACACTCACACACTCACACACTCACACACTCTCTCGCCTGAGCAATGCTGATGGCACTGGCAGGGACTTTGGTATGAGAGGCCTGCTTAGAGGCCCACTTCCGCCTAAAACAAACATTCTCGCATCTGTCAAGTCATTTAAGAGTGACTTTCTCAGAGCCGGTGGAGGCGGCTGTTAAGTGAACGAGCCTGCGCTGTTTGAGTGGGGAGAAGACGAATGTTCTCTCCCTGTCCTTTAAATGTGGTTTAGTGAACTGTAGGCTAGATGAGTCCCGGGACACGTGTGGCCTTCCTAAAGCAAAATGGACAACACTATCGTTTTCATGAGTCTCCCCTTTCCATAGTGGGGTCATATTAGTTTGTATCTCAAACGATCCGGACGCTACAGACAGAAGTTGGCACATCGGCAGTACCGACTTCAGACTAGTCCGTAGCTTGTGGGGGTCTTAGAGCAAAACGGAGAACACCATGGTGTTGGTGAGAGGTCACCATAGTGGTCATATCAGTTATTAGGTCAAACTTTACGCTCGCTACAGACGTTTTCGTGAGAAGTCCAATTTTTAGGGATGTCCCATGGTCTGACAAACAGCACTGTAGCTCTGCCACTTTCCACCACAGATGCGGAAGGCCGACGTGGGGGATGCAGTGTATTGAGACGCAGCCCATTGAAAACAAACAGCCATCCCTAGTTTAAACTGCTGGATTTTGATGGGGATGTTTTTATTATGTTAGATTTTTGCATCAACAGTTTTGAGGCGGCAGGTAGCCTAGTGGTTAGAGTGTTGGGTCAGTAACCAGCAGGTAGCCTAGTGGTTAGAGTGTTGGGTCAGTAACCAGCAGGTAGCCTAGTGGTTAGAGTGTTGGGTCAGTAACCAGTAGGTAGCTTAGTGGTTAGAGCGTTAGGCCAGTAACCAGCAGGTAGCCTAGTGGTTAGAGCGTTGAGCCAGTAACCAGTAGGTAGTCTAGTGGTTAGAGCATTGGGCCAGTAACCAGCAGGTAGCCTAGTGGTTAGAGCATTGGGCCAGTAACCAGCAGGTAGCCTAGTGGTTAGAGCATTGGGCCAGTAACCAGCAGGTAGCCTAGTGGTTAGAGCATTGGGCCAGTAACCAGCAGGTAGCCTAGTGGTTAGAGCATTGGGCCAGTAACCAGCAGGTAGCCTAGTGGTTAGAGCATTGGGCCAGTAACCAGCAGGTAGCCTAGTGGTTAGAGCATTGGGCCAGTAACCAGCAGGTAGCCTAGTGGTTAGAGCGTTGGGCCAGTAACCAGCAGGTAGCCTAGTGGTTAGAGCGTTGGGTCAGTAACCAGCAGGTAGCCTAGTGGTTAGAGCGTTGGGCCAGTAACCAGCAGGTAGCCTAGTGGTTAGAGCGTTGGGCCAGTAACCAGCAGGTAGCCTAGTGGTTAGAGCATTGGGCCAGTAACCAGCAGGTAGCCTAGTGGTTAGAGCGTTGGGCCAGTAACCAGCAGGTAGCCTAGTGGTTAGAGCATTGGGCCAGTAACCAGCAGGTAGCCTAGTGGTTAGAGCATTGGGCCAGTAACCAGCAGGTAGCCTAGTGGTTAGAGCATTGGGCCAGTAACCAGCAGGTAGCCTAGTGGTTAGAGCATTGGGCCAGTAACCAGCAGGTAGCCTAGTGGTTAGAGCGTTGGGCCAGTAACCAGCAGGTAGCCTAGTGGTTAGAGCATTGGGCCAGTAACCAGCAGGTAGCCTAGTGGTTAGAGCATTGGGCCAGTAACCAGCAGGTAGCCTAGTGGTTAGAGCGTTGAGCCAGTAACCAGTAGGTAGTCTAGTGGTTAGAGCGTTGGGTCAGTAACCAGCAGGTAGCCTAGTGGTTAGAGCGTTGGGCCAGTAACCAGCAGGTAGCCTAGTGGTTAGAGCGTTGGGCCAGTAACCAGCAGGTAGCCTAGTGGTTAGAGCATTGGGCCAGTAACCAGCAGGTAGCCTAGTGGTTAGAGCATTGGGCCAGTAACCAGCAGGTAGCCTAGTGGTTAGAGCGTTGGGCCAGTAACCAGCAGGTAGCCTAGTGGTTAGAGCGTTGGGCCAGTAACCAGCAGGTAGCCTAGTGGTTAGAGCATTGGGCCAGTAACCAGCAGGTAGCCTAGTGGTTAGAGCGTTGAGCCAGTAACCAGTAGGTAGTCTAGTGGTTAGAGCGTTGGGTCAGTAACCAGCAGGTAGCCTAGTGGTTAGAGCGTTGGGCCAGTAACCAGCAGGTAGCCTAGTGGTTAGAGCGTTGGGCCAGTAACCAGCAGGTAGCCTAGTGGTTAGAGCATTGGGCCAGTAACCAGCAGGTAGCCTAGTGGTTAGAGCGTTGGGCCAGTAACCAGCAGGTAGCCTAGTGGTTAGAGCGTTGGGTCAGTAACCAGCAGGTAGCCTAGTGGTTAGAGCGTTGGGCCAGTAACCAGCAGGTAGCCTAGTGGTTAGAGCGTTGGGCCAGTAACCAGCAGGTAGCCTAGTGGTTAGAGCATTGGGCCAGTAACCAGCAGGTAGCCTAGTGGTTAGAGCGTTGAGCCAGTAACCAGTAGGTAGCCTAGTGGTTAGAGCGTTGGGCCAGTAACCAGCAGGTAGCCTAGTGGTTAGAGCGTTGGGCCAGTAACCAGCAGGTAGCCTAGTGGTTAGAGCATTGGGCCAGTAACCAGCAGGTAGCCTAGTGGTTAGAGCATTGGGCCAGTAACCAGCAGGTAGCCTAGTGGTTAGAGCGTTGGACCAGTAACCAGTAGGTAGCTTAGTGGTTAGAGTGTTGGGACAGTAACCAGTAGGTAGCCTAGTGGTTAGAGCATTGGGCCAGTAACCAGCAGGTAGCCTAGTGGTTAGAGCATTGGGCCAGTAACCAGCAGGTAGCCTAGTGGTTAGAGCATTGGGCCAGTAACCAGCAGGTAGCCTAGTGGTTAGAGCATTGGGCCAGTAACCAGCAGGTAGCCTAGTGGTTAGAGCGTTGGGCCAGTAACCAGCAGGTAGCCTAGTGGTTAGAGCGTTGGGCCAGTAACCAGCAGGTAGCCTAGTGGTTAGAGCATTGGGCCAGTAACCAGCAGGTAGCCTAGTGGTTAGAGCATTGGGCCAGTAACCAGCAGGTAGCCTAGTGGTTAGAGCATTGGGCCAGTAACCAGCAGGTAGCCTAGTGGTTAGAGCATTGGGCCAGTAACCAGCAGGTAGCCTAGTGGTTAGAGCATTGGGCCAGTAACCAGCAGGTAGCCTAGTGGTTAGAGCGTTGGGCCAGTAACCAGCAGGTAGCCTAGTGGTTAGAGCGTTGGGCCAGTAACCAGCAGGTAGCCTAGTGGTTAGAGCGTTGGGCCAGTAACCAGCAGGTAGCCTAGTGGTTAGAGCGTTGGGCCAGTAACCAGCAGGTAGCCTAGTGGTTAGAGCATTGTGTCAGTAACCAGCAGGTAGCCTAGTGGTTAGAGCATTGGGCCAGTAACCAGCAGGTAGCCTAGTGGTTAGAGCATTGGGCCAGTAACCAGCAGGTAGCCTAGTGGTTAGAGCATTGGGCCAGTAACCAGCAGGTAGCCTAGTGGTTAGAGCATTGGGCCAGTAACCAGCAGGTAGCCTAGTGGTTAGAGCATTGTGTCAGTAACCAGCAGGTAGCCTAGTGGTTAGAGCATTGGGCCAGTAATCGAAAGGTTGCTAGATCGAATCCCCGAGCTGACAAGGTAAAAATCTGTATTTCTGCCCCTGAATAAGGCAGTTAACCCACTGTTCCCTGGTAGGTCGTCATTGTAAATAAGAATTTGTTCTTAACTGACTTGCCGAGTTAAATAAATAAAATCAACAGTTTTAATTATTAGGAGGAAGACACTTCCAGAGTCAATTCCTTCTCAGCAGCTGTCAATTCAATACATTAAAATGAATAAAATAGAATGGAATTGACAATCCTATTTGAAAATTAGGAGCAATTGTCAATTAGTTTCATGAGTTGACTGTATTTTAACTGGTCTTCCCTCTTGACCCGTCCCAAACTGTAGGCCTTTACTGTGGAGCAGAACTGAGAGAGCAGAACTGCAACAGACGACACAGAATTCTCTCTCTCACTCTTGGTTCTGGGCCAGGACCCGGGAGCAGCAGCCTGTCTTGTCCACACACGTCCCTCTGGCTGCAGGGCTGCAGTCTGGTGCCACCGACTCACACTGCAGCATGTTTGAGCATGAGAAAGGCAGTCCCTGAGTTTGTGTCTGGATTAAGGGCCATTCTGTGACTTTGGCTAATATGCCTTATTTATTTACTGTAGTATTGTTTTGGTAAAGAGTATTGAGTATTGTTACTTAACCTGGTATCGGTATCGAAGTCAAAATTCTGGTATTGTGACAACACCAAGGGAGAGGAAGTGGGGAGGGAGAGAGATGGGAGCAGGAAGAACAGAGGGAGGAACTTGAGCTGATAACAAAAAGATTAAACAGATTGGTTTCCCTTCCACAAGTGGTCTACAGTGCTGTTGTACATCAATAGAAGCGTGGGTGCTGGTGTCTATTAGATAAAGTATGTCATGATATTAACTTTGACTCCAAAAACCAACAAAGCTAAAGATATATTCCATCAGGAAAATTGTTGATCTAAAAAAAAAATATATTCTAAAAATGTAATGTGGTTTTCAAGCTGCTGAATCTGGTGCGTAAATGCAGCCAGGAGATGGAGACGTTTCAAAAAGGCCTAGCTTGTTCCGAGGCCTAGCTTGTTCCGAGGCCTAGCTTGTCCCGCGGCATCGCTAGCTAACATGGAAAAACATAGTCTAGGTAGCTAACGTCAGTCTTCTAACACGTACTACTATAGTTGAAACTGTTGCTGCGGATCTTGACTTTTCGGGACTCCTCTTCCTGAACGCTAAAGGTCCCGAAGCTTCTGCTCATGTGCAGTACTCTACTTAACACCGTCTCTACTCGTAGAGAACAGGCTACTCTGGTGAATGGTGCTCCTTTAATGATGTGAGATCAAAGTCTGCAAGATCACATAGTGATAGTATTCTTCATAACAGAAATGAATAAAAATGTATTATTTGTGGGGTGCTTATATTTGTTCTGTTACACACAAGTGTGTTTTGGAAATGTGTTTCTTGCATATCCCAACTCCCCCTGAGACACACCCACAGGGAATGGGGTCACGGCCTGGGTCACCGTTGTACAGCACTCCTGGAGCAATTAGGATTAATTACCTTGCTCAAGGGCACAGCGACAGGTTTTTCACCTTGTTGGCTCCGGTATTCGAACCAGTGACCTTTTGGTTACTGGTCCAACGCTACCTGCCGCCCCTGCCAAATGTAATTGCATAGTATACAGTTACTGTAAGACAAGAAACGCCACCTAATTTCTTATGATATTTCAGGATGTTGCCAAAACTCAACAGTGTTAAACTCAACTAGGCTATGCCTCTTTAACACAATCTGCTTCAAAATTTGCTCACTGTACTTAATTCAAAAAGACACTGTATAACTCAAGTTGATCTGAATGAATATTCCCATGAAAGTGATTGAGATCACATGGTTAATATGCAGATGCTGCATGGACATTTCACTGGTAAAACTTGAAGAATTTTCATTCACGATTTGACAGTGAGAAATGTGAAGGGAGAGTGACCACAGCAATGTGGGTATAAAGTAGAGGTAAAGAAACCCAGAGATTGGGATCTTCAGCTCTGGGGGAAGCAGAATCCAGGGGGGGGGGGGCGTTTACCTGCGGATCTGCAGCCTCTGACAAGTTAAAAAGCATTGGATTGTTGTCAGCATGGGTGAGAGTTTCATTCCACCATATAAGTCACATTGAGCTTGACTTTATCATTTGAACTGCCCCCCCATTGCAAGAAGCGACATCCCCCCCCAAAACACTATACAACACTTCTCCTAGCCTCCCAGCATGCTTTCTGTCCCTAACACTAAATAATAGAAAATTACATCGAAAATATTTTTAAACCAAACTAAATCAAAAAGCAAATCGGGTCTAAAAACTAACTGAAACAGATTTACAAATTAAAATCGAAAAACGAACAGTAGCCTTGGCGCGCACATGTAAAGTACTGAAAAATATATATATAAACACAACATGGAAAGTACTGAAAAATACAAGCGCATCATGTAAAGTGTTCATGAGCTGAAATAAAATATCCCAGAAATTCTCCATACACACAAAAAGCTTATTTCTCTCCAGTTTTGTACACATTTGTTTACATCCCTGTTAGTGAGCATTTCTCCTTTGCCCAGATAATCCAACCACCTGACAGGTGTGGCATATCAAGATCAATCATCCACCCGGACAGCTGATGAAACTGAGGAGTATTTGTCATGGTAATAAAGCCTTTTTGTGGTGGAAAACTCATTCAGATTATCTGGGCCTGGCTCCCCAAGTGGGTGGGCCTATGGATGTGCCCCTGCCCAGTCATGCGGGCGGTACGTAGCCTAGTGGTTAGAGTGTTGGGCCAGTAACCAAAAGGTTTCTAGATCGAATCCCCGAGCTGACAAGGTAAAAATCTGTCCTTCTACCCCTGAACAAGGCAGTTAACCCACTGTTCCTAGGCCGTCATTGTAAATAAGAATTTGTTCTTAACTGACTTGCCTACTTAAATTTAGGTTCAATATATATATTTTTTTATATATATTTTAAATGTGACATCCAGATCAATGTATTTCAAGTGACTGATTTTCTTATATGAACGCTAACTCAGTAAAATCATTGAAATTGTTGCTTTTAATATTTTTGTTCAGTATGGTGGTGCTGGTAGTCGTGGTTGTAGTCGTGGCCAATAGGACACAAAGCAGGCTTGTTGTCTGTGTGAGGAGTTAGTGTCCCTCTCCCCCACAGATAGTGGTCAGGCCAAGGCAAAGCAGAGTAGAGCTTTCTCTGTTCTTCTCCCCCACAGATAGTGGTCAGGCAAAGCAGAGTAGAGCTTTCTCTGTTCTTCTCCCCCACAGATAGTGGTCAGGCCAAGCAGAGTAGAGCTTTCTCTGTTCTTCTCCCCCACAGATAGTGGTCAGGCCAAGGCAAAGCAGAGTAGAGCTTTCTCTGTTCTTCTCCCCCACAGATAGTGGTCAGGCCAAGCAGAGTAGAGCTTTCTCTGTTCTTCTCCCCCACAGATAGTGGTCAGGCAAAGCAGAGTAGAGCTTTCTCTGTTCTTCTCCCCCACAGATAGTGGTCAGGCCAAGGCAAAGCAGAGTAGAGCTTTCTCTGTTCTTCTCCCCCACAGATAGTGGTCAGGCCAAGCAGAGTAGAGCTTTCTCTCACTAATATAACCTAATCCTGCCGCCTCCACACAGAGCAGCAGTTGCTAACCAAACAGCAGCCCACACCCTCCCCAAGGCCCCAGCAACCAGCCGCAGCACATTCCTCTGGGCTGACTAACCACACACACACACACACCCACACACACACACACACACACACACACACACACACACACACACACACACACACACACACACACTAAAAGCCCCGCACCCACTCAGCGCATGGAAGGAGCGTGGAGACCACTATTGGGGCACTCACACTTAATACCACGACCAGACCTGGCACAGCACACACACACACACGCGCGCACAATACCCATGATGCCCTCTGCTTGGACACAGAAGCAGTCAACAAGCCAAAAATGCAGATGACCCGGTGCCCACATACACTGGGGAATCGTCACACAAAACCCTCCTGGTTCTGGATGAATGAGGTATGGTGATGGTACACGCTGGAGCTACCAGGCAGAGCAGACAGGCAACACTGTCCATCTGTCCCCATCTGCCAAGACTACACACACACACACACCGAAGGAACAGAAAGAGAGATGTCTCAGACAGCAGTATCCACTTTCTGTCAGACAAATCAAACAATGACTTGAGTGAGCAGCCAGTGGTAATTACAGCACAGAGAAGCCAGACGCAGACAGACAAACTCTCAGTGAACCAGTGTGTATCACATCACTAGAGAACAATACAGTCTGGACTGTGACTCAGGTACCTGCTTTGAAATGTGAGGGTGTGTGGGTGTGTGTGAGGAGACATTTTGATGGCTCTGAGGGATCTGTCCCAGACAGATTGAGATTAAACACCTTTGTTGAGCGAGTCAACCAGAAAGTGTCTGTCTATTTTACTTTGTTTTAGTTACAGTGCTCAGGCTAGTCTCTGTCTGCTTGTTTTGTTTGTTTTTAGTTGCAGTGCTCAGGCTTGTGTGTCTGTCTGTTTGTTTTTAGTTACAGTGCTCAGGCTTGTGTGTCTTGTTTGTTTTAGTTGCAGTGCTCAGGCTAGTCTCTCTCTCTGTCTGTTCGTTTGTTATAGTTCCAGTGCTCAGGCTAGTCTCTGTGAGTTTGTTATAGTTCCAGTGCTCAGGCTAGTCTCTGTCTGTGAGTTTGTTTTAGTTGCAGTGATCAGGCTAGTCTCTGTCTGTGAGTTTGTTTTAGTTGCAGTGCTCAGGCTAGTCTCTCTGTCTGTGAGTTTGTTTTAGTTGCAGTGCTCAGGCTAGTCTCTCTGTGTGTTTGTTATAGTTCCAGGGCTCAGGCTAGTCTCTCTGTGTGTTTGTTATAGTTCCAGTGCTCAGGCTAGTCTCTCTGTGTGTTTGTTATAGTTCCAGTGCTCAGGCTAGTCTCCCTGTCTGTGTGTTTGTTTTAGTTGCAGTGCTCAGGCTAGTCTCTCTGTCTGTGTGTTTGTTTTAGTTGCAGTGCTCAGGCTAGTCTCTCTGTGTGTTTGTTATAGTTCCAGTGCTCAGGCTAGTCTCTGTCTGTTCGTTTTGTTATAGTTCCAGTGCTCAGGCTAGTCTGTCTGTTCGTTTGTTTTAGTTGCAGTGCTCAGGCTAGTCTCTCTGTCTGTGTGTTTGTTATAGTTCCAGGGCTCAGGCTAGTCTCTCTCTCTGTCTGTGTGTTTGTTTTAGTTGCAGTGCTCAGGCTAGTCTCTGTCTGTGTGTTTGTTTTAGTTCCAGTGCTCAGGCTAGTCTCTCTGTCTGTGTGTTTGTTATAGTTCCAGGGCTCAGGCTAGTCTCTCTGTGTGTTTGTTTTAGTTCCAGGGCTCAGGCTAGTCTCTCTGTCTGTGTGTTTGTTTTAGTTCCAGGGCTCAGGCTAGTCTCTCTGTCTGTGTGTTTGTTATAGTTCCAGTGCTCAGGCTAGTCTCTGTCTGTGTGTTTGTTATAGTTCCAGGGCTCAGGCTAGTCTCTCTGTCTGTGTGTTTGTTATAGTTCCAGTGCTCAGGCTAGTCTCTCTGTCTGTGTGTTTGTTATAGTTCCAGTGCTCAGGCTAGTCTCTCTGTCTGTGTGTTTGTTATAGTTCCAGTGCTCAGGCTAGTCTGTCTGTTCGTTTGTTTTAGTTGCAGTGCTCAGGCTAGTCTCTCTGTCTGTGTGTTTGTTATAGTTCCAGTGCTCAGGCTAGTCTGTCTGTGTGTTTGTTTTAGTTGCAGTGCTCAGGCTAGTGTTTCCTTGGCAGTATTAGGTTAAGCATTAAGCAAAGGCCCTAAAGCAACATCCAGGGTGGTCTGCAATACCTTTCATCAGTTGAAATCAAATGAAGCACAATGTATTTTGGTCCAGGGGTCCAGGCTAGATCCTCCCTGCCCATCTAATGGTTGAACCTTTTTAACTTTCAGTTAGTATTGCATCTTGGCTGAACGAACACTAGCCTTTTCCCAGTGTGTTTGGTGTTGAGACCTCCCCAGACGCAGACAGGCACACACACATTGTCTCTACTCCAGCTGTGCTAACTGAAACAGGATGTGTTTGCCTGCTGTTTTGAGCTGAGGGGAAGAGAGGAAATATCTAACTAGCTAGCAGGTGAATGACTGGCAGGGCAGGTGCACACACCCTTAGGATTTCCCCTAGACATGGAAGCTGTAAAGGTAGAGTTTAGGAAGTGTTTGGTATCATTTAGGCCTCCCCCCCCCCAATGTTTTGCTTGCTGATGCAGTGTCATTTACCAGGCGACCACTGACTGCATCCAGTTTGGCTGGCCACAAGCCTTTATGATGGGGGACACAATGCTTGGAGGGTGGAGAGGGGAAGTAGTCGGGGCAGGGGGACAGATGGAGGGGGGGAGGGGCAGCAGACACTCTGAGCCGCCCTGATCTATTGGGACAGTCTGTCATTCTTTACCCCCCCTTTGTCCTCCTCTCTCTCTCCCTGCTCTCTCTCTCTCCCTGCTCTCTCTCTCTCCCTGCTCTCTCTCTCTCTCCCTGCTCTCTCTCTCTCTCTCCCTGCTCTCTCTCTCTCTCTCCCTGCTCTCTCTCTCTCTCTCTCCCTGCTCTCTCTCTCTCTCTCCCTGCTCTCTCTCTCTCTCTCCCTGCTCTCTCTCTCTCTCTCCCTGCTCTCTCTCTCTCTCTCCTGCTGCTCTCTCTCTCTCTCCCTGCTCTCTCTCTCTCTCTCCCTGCTGCTCTCTCTCTCTCTCTCCCTGCTGCTCTCTCTCTCTCTCCCTGCGCTCTCTCTCTCTCTCTCCCTGCTGCTCTCTCCCTCTCTCCCTGCTGCTCTCTCTCTCTCCCTGCTGCTCTCTCTCTCCCCTGCTGCTCTCTCTCTCTCCCTGCTGCTCTCTCTCTCTCCCTGCTGCTCTCTCTCTCTCCCTGCTGCTCTCTCCCTGCTCTCTCTCGCTCTCTCCCTGCTCTCTCTCTCTCCCTTCTCTCCCTGCTCTCTCTCTCTCTCTCTCCCTGCTCTCCCTGCTCTCTCTCTCTCCCTGCTCTCTCTCTCTCTCTCCCTCTCCCTGCCTCTCTCTCTCTCTCTCTCTCCCCTCTCCCTCTCTCTCCCCCTGCTCTCTCTCTCTCCCCCTGCTCTCTCTCCTCCTCCCCCTGCTCTCTCTCTCTCCCCTCTCCTGCTCTCTCTCTCCCCCGCTCTCTCTCTCTCTCCCCTGCTCTCTCTCTCCTCTCTCCCTCTCTCCCCTGCTCTCTCTCTCCTCTCTCTCCCCTGCTCTCTCTCTCTCCTCCCCCCCTGCTCTCTCTCTCTCTCTCGCCCCCTGCTCTCTCTCTCTCTCTCGCCCCCCTGCTCTCTCTCTCTCTCTCGCCCCCTGCTCTCTCTCTCTCTCCCCGCCCCTGCTCTCTCTCTCTCTCGCCCCTGCTCTCTCTCTCTCTCTCGCCCCCTGCTCTCTCTCTCTCTCTCGCCCCTGCTCTCTCTCTCGCCCCCTGCTCTCTCTCTCGCCCCGCTCTCTCTCTCGCCCCGCTCTCTCTCTCGCCCCGCTCTCTCTCTCGCCCCGCTCTCTCTCTCTCCCTGCTCTCTCTCTCTCGCTCCCTGCTCTCTCTCTCTCTCTCCCTGCTCTCTCTCTCTCTCTCCCTGCTCTCTCTCTCTCTCTCCCTGCTCTCTCTCTCTCTCTCCCTGCTTCTCTCTCTCTCTCCCTGCTGCTCTCTCTCTCTCCCTGCTGCTCTCTCTCTCTCCCCTGCTGCTCTCTCTCTCTCCCTGCTGCTCTCTCTCTCTCCCTGCTGCTCTCTCTCTCTCCCTGCTGCTCTCGCTCTCTCCCTGCTGCTCTCTCCCTGCTGCTCTCTCTCCTGCTGCTCTCTCCCTGCTGCTCTCTCCCTGCTGCTCTCTCCCTGCTCTCTCCCTGCTCTCTCTCTCTCTCTCCCTGCTCTCTCTCTCTCCCTCTCTCTCCCTGCTCTCTCTCTCTCTCCCTGCTCTCTCTCTCTCTCTCCCTCTCCCTGCTCTCTCTCTCTCTCCCTGCTCTCCCTGCTCTCTCTCTCTCTCCCTCTTCTCTCTCTCTCTCCCTGCTCTCTCTCTCTCTCTCCCTCTCCTCTCTCTCCCCCTGCTCTCTCTCTCTCCCCCTGCTCTCTCTCCCCCTGCTCTCTCTCTCTCCCCTGCTCTCTCTCTCTCCCCCCTGCTCTCTCTCTCTCCCCCTGCTCTCTCTCTCTCTCTCTTCTCCTCTCTCCCCCCCTGCTCCTCTCTCTCTCCCTCTCTCTCTCCCCTGCCTCTCCTCTCTCTCCCCTCCTCCTCTCCTCTCTCTCCGCTCTCCTCGCCCTCTCTCTCTCTCTCCCTTCTAGCTCTCCTCCCCCTGCTCTCTCTCTCTCTCTCTCGCCCTCTCTCTCTCTCCCCTGCTCTCTCTCTCTCTCTCTCGCCCCCTGCTCTCTCTCTCTCTCTCTCGCCCCCTGCTCTCTCTCTCTCTCTCTCGCCCCCTGCTCTCTCTCTCGCCCCCTGCTCTCTCTCTCTCTCTCGCCCCCTGCTCTCTCTCTCTCGCCCCCTGCTCTCTCTCTCTCGCCCCCTGCTCTCTCTCTCTCGCCCCCTGCTCTCTCTCTCTCTCGCCCCCTGCTCTCTCTCTCTTTCGCCCCCTGCTCTCTCTCTCTCTCGCCCCCTGCTCTCTCTCTCTCTCGCCCCCTGCTCTCTCTCTCTCTCGCCCCCTGCTCTCTGTATGAGGACATGGCCGTTCTGTTATTGTAGATCAGTGCCTGTAGTTTAGACATTAGACACAGGCAAGGTAGTCTTTGTTGTGTTGCTAGACTGTAGTTAGTCATTATGAGGGAGCAGAAATAGAATATTTAGTCTAACTAGATTCTATATCAAAGCATAGCCTATAGGCTAGACCAACCGGGATTAGGATTATTAGTGAATAAACTGTCATTCATTTAAATATCTTAAATAAGTACAATGATGTATCCTGGTGGATGTTTTTCTTCCAGTCAAACTTCCTTTTGACTCACCGTAGCAGTGTGCTGAGTGAGTTGAAGAATTCTGTGGCCAAAGTTTTGGCCTTGGTCCACAGAGGGGTGTGTGTGTGTGTGTGTGTGTGTGTGTGTGTTCAGTGGCGCTTGGAGCACAGAACCGTAGCCAGTGTGTGACTGTTCGTGCTTCAAAGTGTTTGTTTTGCCCCCTCAGATTAGTGCAGCTCAGCCCGGGCCAGTCGGAGTCTCTGATCTGAGGCAGACATACACCCCACCAACCCCTTCAATCTGAGAACCCCACTCACACAACCCCTAACCCCTCCACCCCAGCAGCAGCAGCTGTACCACCCCTTCAATCTGAGAACCCCACTCACACAACCCCTAACCCCTCCACCCCAGCAGCAGCTGTACCAACCCACAAATCTGGGCCCTTCTCCATACTACACAAACATAGACAACACACACAACAGCAGGCGATGTGGGTGAGGCAGGGGGATTTAGGGTGCAGGTCTCCCATCTCCTCCAGGGTTGTGAGGGGGCTCCGGGTCAGTCTCTGTTGGAGACCACAGTACCCTCCACCCAGTTCCCCCAAAGCAAAATCTACTTAACCCTTTCCCTTTTCACATCAGTTCAACACCTACATTTAACCTCTCTTGGGGAGGTGGGACGGGAGGTTCATACTATTCATGATGATCTTCATCAGAAGGCACTTCCAGGAATCCCAAGTCCACAATAAATGTTGTTTTGTTCGATTAACCTGTTGGGGATAGGGGGCAGTATTTGCACGGCCGGATAAAAAACGTACCCGATTTAATCTGGTTACTACTCCTGCCCAGTAACTAGAATATGCATATAATTATTGGCTTTGGATAGAAAACACCCTAAAGTTTCTAAAACTGTTTGAATGGTGTCTGTGAGTATAACAGAACTCATATGGCAGGAAAAACCTGAGAAGATTCCTTACAGGAAGTGGCCTGTCTGACCATTTCTTGCCCTCCTTGATCATCTCTAACACAAACAGGGGATCTCTGGCATGACGTGACACTTCCTACGGCTCCCATAGGCTCTCAGAACCCGGGAAAAAGCTGAATGACGTAATTCCAGGCCCAGGCTGAAACACACTAGCGCTTTTGGCAAGTGCTCTATCAGAGGGCCATCAGACTGAGGCTCGTGCATGAGGGGATAGCATGCTTTTACTTTCACTCTCTTTGTATTAAAAAACGATTTCCCGGTTGGAATATTATCGCTTTTTTTACGAGAAAAATGGCATAAAAATTTATTTTAAACAGCGGTTGACATGCTTCGAAGTACGGTAATGGAATATTTAGAATTTCTTTGTCACGAAATGCGTCGCGCTCGTAACCCTTATTTACCCTTTCGGATAGTGTCTTGAACGCACGAACAAAACGCCGCTATTTGGATATAACAATGGATTATTTGGGACCCAACCAACATTTGTTATTGAAGTAGAAGTCCTGGGAGTGCATTCTGACGAAGAACAGCAAAGGTAATAACATTTTTCTTATAGTAAATCTGACTTTGGTGAGTGCTAAACTTGCTGGGTGTCTAAATAGCTAGCCCTGTGATGCTGGGCTATCTACTTAGAATATTGCAAAATGTGCTTTCACCGAAAAGCTATTTTAAAATCGGACATATCGAGTGCATAGCGGAGTTCTGTATCTATAATTCTTAAAATAATTATGTTTTTTGTGAACGTTTATCGTGAGTAATTTAGTAAATTCACCGGAAGTGTTCGGTGGGAATGCTAATCACATGCTAGTCACCTGCTAATGTAAAAAGCTGGTTTTTGATATAAATATGAACTTGATTGAACAGACATGCATGTATTGTATAACATAATGTCCTAAGATTGTCATCTGATGAAGATCATCAAAGGTTAGTGCTGCATTTAGCTGTGGTTTGGGTTTATGTGACATTATATGCTAGCTTGAAAAATGGGTGTCTGATTATTTCTGGCTGGGTACTCTGCTGACATAATCTAATGTTTTGCTTTCGTTGTAAAGCCTTTTTGAAATCGGACAGTGTGGTTAGATTAACGAGAGTCTTGTCTTTAAAATGGTGTAAAATAGTCATATGTTTGAGAAATTGAAGTAATAGCATTTCTAAGGTATTTGAATAACGCGCCACGGGATTCAACTGGCTGTTGAGTAGGTGGGACGCAAGCGAGCGTCCCACCTAGCCCAGAGAGGTGAAATTCCATAATTTATGTCCAAATAGCTCCTTGTTGTTTGCGCGTTCAGTAAGCTACTCCAAGTGTAGGAAGCGCGGCCAAAATGTCACGACGAAAAGTAAAAAAAAGTTATATTTACGTTCGTTCAAACTTTTTATAGCATCAATCTTTAGGGCCTTTTTAACTTCAATAATATTCCAACCGGACGATTCCAGTGTCTTGAAAAACGTTTTGGAACACAGCTACCCCTCAAGTGAACGCGCGCCAATGAACTCATGTGCTTTCCTGAGTCAACAACTTCCAACTTACTCTGTTCGCTCTCTGTTCACCATAGACGCCTCAAACAACTTTCTAAAGACTGTTGACATCTAGTGGAAGCCTTAGGTAGTGCAAAATGAACCTTAAGTCACTGTGTTCGATAGGCAATGACTTGAAAGGACTACAAGCGCCAGATTTCCCACTTCCTGGTTAGATTTTTCTCAGGTTTTTGCATGCCATATGAGTTCTGTTACACTCAGACATCATTCAAACAGTTTTGGAAACTTCAGAGTGTTTTCTATCCAAATCTACTAATAATATGCATATTCTAGTTCCTGGGCCAGAGTAGTAGGCCGTTTAATCTGGGTACGTTTTTCGTCCGGCCGTGAAAATACTGCCCCCTACCCAAGAGAGGTTAAATGTCCACATTGTAAACGGATTGTAAACAGTCGCGCTTTATTCAAATGCCTGAATACATTCTGCAAATGGTGGAACAGGCTACATCTGATAACGTAACTTAATGGTAGTAGCCAACTGCTGTAGCCATCTAGCCAGCTGACCTCTGTAACTAGCCGGCAAGCCAGCAAGTAAAGCTAAAGGGATTGCAAACAGGTTAGAATAACTCTAGCCAATGCAACTTTTATGGGCCTAGATCCGTCTTTTCAAAGCTGTCTTCGTATTCTGATAGCTGAAGTGGCATGTACGTGTTGGGTGTATACCAGGCTATACTGTAACGCTGCTATAGGCCTAGCTCTACAGGAATGGAATCAGGACCGCTGTGGGGCTAAACATGAATAACCCTGCTCCATTAGCTAGGCCTAGCTCTACAGGAATGGAATCAGGACCGCTGTGGGGCTAAACATGAATAACCCTGCTCCTAGCTAGGCCTAGCTGTACAGGAATGGAATCAGGATCGCTGTGGGGCTAAACATGAGAACCCTGCTCCATTAGCTAGGCCTAGCTGTACAGGAATGGAATCGGGACCGCTCCATTAGCTAGGCCTAGCTGTATAGGAATGGAATCAGGACTGCTCTGGGGCTAAACATGAATAACCCTGCTCCATTAGCTAGGCCTAGCTGTATAGGAATGGAATCAGGACCGCTGTGGGGCTAAACATGAATAACCCTGCTCCATTAGCTAGGCCTAGCTGTATAGGAATGGAATCAGGACCGCTGTGGGGCTAAACATGAATAACCCTGCTCCATTAGCTAGGCCTAGCTGTATAGGAATGGAATCAGGACCGCTGTGGGGCTAAACATGAATAACCCTGCTCCATTAGCTAGGCCTAGCTGTATAGGAATGGAATCAGGACCGCTGTGGGGCTAAACATGAATAACCCTGCTCCATTAGCTAGGCCTAGCTGTATAGGAATGGAATCAGGACCGCTGTGGGGCTAAACATGAATAACCCTGCTCCATTAGCTAGGCCTAGCTGTATAGGAATGGAATCAGGACCGCTGTGGGGCTAAACATGAATAACCCTGCTCCATTAGCTAGGCCTAGCTGTATAGGAATGGAATCAGGACCGCTGTGGGGCTAAACATGAATAACCCTGCTCCTAGCTAGGCCTAGCTGTATAGGAATGGAATCAGGACCGCTGTGGGGCTAAACATGAATAACCCTGCTCCTAGCTAGGCCTAGCTGTATAGGAATGGAATCAGGACCGCTGTGGGGCTAAACATGAATAACCCTGCTCCTAGCTAGGCCTAGCTGTATAGGAATGGAATCAGGACCGCTGTGGGGCTAAACATGAATAACCCTGCTCCTAGCTAGGCCTAGCTGTACAGGAATGGAATCAGGACCGCTGTGGGGCTAAACATGAATAACCCTGCTCCTAGCTAGGCCTAGCTGTATAGGAATGGAATCAGGACCGCTGTGGGGCTAAACATGAATAACCCTGCTCCTAGCTAGGCCTAGTGACTCACCGCTTCTCACTAGTTTTCCCCCTAGATACACTCTAGATCAGTGGTTCTTAACCTGGGTTCGATCGAACCCCAGGGGTTCGGTGAGTCAGTCTCAGGGGTTCGGCGGAGGTCAAGACACACACCCGACTCATATGATTCGTGATGACACGCCCCGCTTGGCCACGACGAACAGAGAACGATAACTTCGCAAACTTTCCCCTGCTGGACGACTGTGTAAGTAAGAT
The DNA here is from genome assembly GCF_901001165.1 of Salmo trutta. Lineage (NCBI taxonomy): Eukaryota > Metazoa > Chordata > Actinopteri > Salmoniformes > Salmonidae > Salmo > Salmo trutta. The sequence continues at coordinate 4,382,029 of NC_042985.1, forward strand.
CGAAGATGTATCTGGAATCGGAGACATTTCTGTACCCGCGGAACTGAAGCAAGCAATTGCCACGCACTTAGATGAGCTTGCAAAGTCTCTCGACGGATACTTCCCTACAAGAGAGTCATATCCAGCATGGGTGAGACAGCCGTTCACATTTAGTGTTGAGACAACAGATGTCAATGATGAATACCTCGATGAAATCATTGAAATTCAGCAGAGCCAGGTTCAACAGCAACTCTTCAGAACAACAACGCTCTCAACGTTTTGGTGTCAACAAATGGTAACGTACCCTCTTATTGCTAAGAAAGCTCTGGAGATTTTCATACCGTTTGTTACAACATATCTTTGCGAGCAATCCTTTTCGAGGATGCTGGACATAAAAACGAAGAAAAGGAACAGACTTTGTTGCGAAAATGACATGAGAGCGGCACTTGCCAAGGTGAAGCCGCGCATTTCTGAACTGGTCTCTGAAAGGCAACAGCAGAAGTCACACTGATTTGCAGTAAATATTCATTATTATGTTTTTGTTTTTGTGTGAAAATCATGTTTTAATGGTTTTGTTCTTTGAACACTGATGTTGATGCACGGTTCATTTTGTGCACCAGTAAAATATATACTTATGTTTTGAATTTTATTTTTCCAATTAAGAAGGGTTCGGTGAATGCGCATATGAAACTGGTGGGGGTCAGTACCTCCAACAAGGTTAAGAACCACTGCTCTAGATAGCCTTTTGAAAGTAGGCTGGTGGAAGGTCATGTACTTGTTTACCCAGTTTCTGTCACTGTAATGATATTACTGTTGTATATGGTCTGCCCCCCCCCCCCCCCCCCCGAGAGTGTCAGTCAGTGTAACTAGCCTCAGTCACACAGCCATACCTAGGGCCTGGCAATAACTGTTCTGCTGGCCTGGGTCCATGGAGGGTTTGGACTCCGGATCCTTCCTCAACCCATTTGGTGTTTTCCATTCCCCAGCACCCGATCCATCTTTCATGTCTTGTCAGAGTTATAGCCCACCACCGCCGGCAGGGCATACGAGGTCAAGCCGTTCCCCCACAACCACCCTGGAACATATTTGAAACACAACGCGCTCCACATACTCATAAAGCATATTTGAAGAGTGTGAGGTTGTCTGGGGCTCGGTCCCTCCAACAACATGGTAGTCACTCAGGGACGGTGGCATGTTATGAATGGCTGGGGATTGTTCTGGGCAACGTTTCACTCATTTCTATCGCTGTGGTAAATGTCTTGAACAGTGACTCAGTGGCTGTATGTGAAGTTGTTGGCGTTTTTGTCTAGGGCTGGTGGTACGGTCCCTTCCTCCCTCCCTGGACTGTGGAAGTGGGATCCCTCACGTTAGAACACCACATTAAGTCTGCGTCTGAATCTGTGTGTCTTGTGTTTCCTGGACCTGAGTTGGTCCAGACCAGAAAGCTGAACGTGGGTGCAGTGATGAGAGTAGTGTCCCAGTGAAGGACTGAGTCAGGGAATGGGCAATTCCAAGGTAACAGAATTACGCAGAGACTCTGATTTTTCACTTTAAAATGTATGCCAAACAAAAACTATTGATTTTCAAAGTTTAACAAACCATACAATTCTATGCATAAAGACTACTTTTAACAATTACCATAGTGAATAACACTAAAAACATTTACTGGAAATGACGGTAAAATCTCCCTCTGGTTTATTCTGTTACCAAGCGTTGTATCTGCACAGTTCTGCTGTAAATGTGGTTTTGCCACACACTGTAATAGTTTTGGTGAATAGGATGTTTTTGTCTGTTCCATGTTCAGTGTCCACCCCCAGCCTAAACCACAAAGGAATACACCCACTGTAGAGCATGGGCCTGAGACACAGTTACATCACCTCAGCCCAGTCTGTACGCACGCACGCACACACACACACACACACACCAAACCTGGGTTTCTATTTCTATTACTTTTCAATACATTTCAAAACAGTTATTCAGATAACCTTTTATCTAGTTAGTTTTAGTTTTAAAAAAACCAAGTAGTTGAATATTGGAATGTATTTGATACGCTTTTTGAAAATACTACACTGACTCAAATACATTCCCAAGCCTAACCTTTACCCATAACCCTAAAACTATACCTAACTCCTAAACCTACCTGTAACCCATAGCCTTAATTATAAACCTAATTTAACCTTAAATGTAACCCCTAAACCTAAAATATAATTTTTCCTCGTGTGGACCGGAAAAATGTCCCCACTTATCCAAATGTTCCTTATTTTACTATCCTTGTGAGGACTTCTGGTACCCACAAGGATAGTTAAACACACACACACACACACACACACACACAACAGGAGAGAGTGAGCTGAGCTAACCCAGCCCACCATTAACCTTAATTCTTTATGATGGCCACAGGACTCACTGATGTGCAAAGCCCCAGGAAATGGCTGCTCGTTTATGGGCTGTGGCAACAGCAACCCACTGACTCCTTTTCAGCCAATTGGGGCTCATAAAAGGGGCCCTTGCCCTGTGCCATGCGCTGTGTGAAATAACTTTTTGTTTAATAAGAACCGGAGGATGTGTTTGAGTAGGACCGAGAGCTCGTCGGGAGAGAGAACTGAATGCTCTGTGTGACAATGCAATTTCTGATTAGGGACTGTATGTTATAGATTTTCTGCTGTTGGACACACACACACACACACAGACACACACACACCTAGGTTTTCATGGTTTAATTACTTAGTTTGGTTTAAGGCAACATTGTTGAATCCCAACACACACACACACACACACCTGTTCTCCTCCACCACACACAGGGGGATTCTGCTTGTAACATCCCCCCCTCCCCTTTCTCAAAATGCCAAGACAGTGAAAAGCTGTTATGAAATATTAAAGGCCCTGATGTTTTTCCCTCCGGAGGCACAGTAGTTGGCTGAGACGAACACACACGCGCTCAGTCTGGCTGAGTACCACTGAAGGCTCCTCCAATCACATTACAGCATGGAGCGTTGATACGGTGAGGTCACTGGTTAGCCGGCCAGACTCCTCGTTGCTCCACTGAGACTCTCCTGCTGACCTACAGGCTTCTAAAGAGCTTAGTGGGGGACCAGGTTGAACCCTAACAGGGAGAAAAATCATAATCGGTCGACCTCTAGTTTTCAACGCCGATGCCGATTATTGGCTTTTTTTTATATATATATTTGTAATAATGACCAATGAACACACATTTTAACTTAATATAATGCATAAATAAAATACATTTAGTCTCAAATAAATAATGAAACATGTTCAATTTGGTTTAAATAATGCAAAAACAGTGTTGGAGAAAAAAGTAAAAGTGCAATATGTGCCATGTAAAAAAAGCTAACGTTTAAGTTCCTTGCTCAGAACATGAGAACATATAAAAGCTGGTGATTGATTCCTTTTAACATGAGTCTTCAATATTCCAAGTTAAGAAGTTTTAGGTTGTAGTTATTATAGGACTATTTCTCTCTATACCATTTGTATTTCATATACCTTTGACTATTGGATGTTCTTAAAGGCACTATTGTATTGCCAGCCTAATCTCGAGAGTTGATAGGCTTGAAGTCATAAACAGCTCTGTGCTTCAAGCATTGCTAAGAGCTGCTGGCAAACGCAGGAAAATGCTGTTTGAATGAATGCTTACGAGCCTGCTGCTGCCTACCACCGCTCAGTCAGGCTGCTCTTTCAAATATCAAATCATAGACTTAATTATAATATAATAAACACACAGAAATACAAGCCTTATGTCATTAATATGGTCAAATCCGGAAACTATTATTTCGAAAACAAAACATTTTATTCAGTGAAATACGGAACCGTTCCATATTTTATCTAACGGGTGACATCCCTATGTCTCTAAATATTGCTGTTACATTGTACAACCTTCAATGTATGTCATAATTATGTAAAATTCTGGCAAATTAATTACGGTCTTTGTTAGGAAGAAATGGTCTTTACACAATTCGCAATGAGCCAGGCAGCCCCAACTGCTGCATATACCCTGACTCTGCTTGCACTGAAGGCAAGAGAAGTGACACAGGTTTAAAAAATATATACTTGTGTTTTGATTTTAAGAAAGGCATTGATGTTTATGATTAGGTACATTGGTGCAGTGAATCATCACCCGTTTGGCGAAGTTGAAGTAGGCTGCGATTCGATGATAAATTAACAGGCACCACATTGATTATATGCAACGCAGGACAAGCTAGTTAACCTAGTAATATCATCAACCATGTGTAGTTAACTAGTGATTTATGTTAAGATTGATTGTTTTTTATAAGATAAGTTTAATGCTAGCTAGCAACTTACCGTGGCTCCTTGCAGCCACCAGGTCCTTTTGATGCTGCACTCACGTAACAGGTGGTCAGCCTGCCATGCAGTCACCTTGTGGATTGCAATGTAATCGGCCATAATCGGCGTCCAAAAATGCAGATTACTGATTGTTATGAAAACTTGAAATCGGCCCTAATTATTCGGCCATGCTGATTTATCGGTCGACCTCTAAAAAAAACATCACCAGATTCACAGAAAATATATTACATAGGATGACGAAACAATACTCCAAGCCGCAGCTCCATACTCCTTGTCAAATATAGAGAACTGATAGTGTATACTGGTTGTTGGATTGTCATAGGGTCCTTGGGTGTCTTTTGAACAAATAAATGGATTCTTCGTTTCTTACTCATTTGTAGGAAGAAGGTTGGTCCAAATTAGATGTTGGGTATTATATTTACTGAATATTATCTGAATCCTGTCAATTCAAATGGCCAATTTGGTTGCAATCAATTAGCTGAATTTCTCTGCGATAAAATGTTTCAGGAATGGCAATCTGTTTCTAACTACAGAAACTATTTCAGAACAATCTGAGATGGTGGGTGTCATGGCTGGCTGAAATGACATGAAATGACCTAATGTTCTCTCATTGTTTGCTTTGGACCATCAGCAGGATAATATCTCTTTACCAAGATGGTAATAATTCACGTCAGAATTTCGGCCATGTAATTGCAACCAGAGAATTAACATTAAAGTTACAAAAAATGTGAAATTCAGTCTTGATGAATCAGCTGCACATTTCATAACCCCCACCACAAGGTTTCCTACTAATAACAAGCTGAAAGCCATGTGTAGCTTCTCCTTTTACACTTCCTGTCTCTGAGTTAGTGATATCATTGCCACTATCATTATTAGACCTAAAACCCTTATCACACAGCTCTGACCCATGACAATAAGGGGTTGTATTAAACCAAACATTCACAAGCTGTGGTGTGACTGCTGTGTAGTTTGATTTTATACGCTGTGAAGATGTCTTTCTGACTGTCTGAAATTCTATGAAGGAACATTTTTGATTCCATTGGTAGTGGTTTGAATGTTTACATGGTTATAATGGAATCATTTTTGTTCAGTTCAATTCAAGAGTGCAGGCTGTTTCCCCTACATGTACCCTGGCTGAGTGGTCTACATGTTTCATTGACAACAGATGGCCATGGGGAGAAACCCTGTCACTATTGTAACCTAGTAACTGGTCTTCTGTGGCCTAGACAGCCTCCCTCTGCTACTGGGATCCTAAATCAGGGTGCATCAGAATGAGACAGAGCAACATGAGCATATTTAATACATGTTATATAGTCACCCCAGGGATGGGCAACTAGCGCCCCCCCCCCCTTCTATAATAGATATATCTATATCTCTCTATATATATCTATCAGTTGAAGTCGGAAGTTTACATACACTTAGGTTGGAGTCATTAAAACTAGTTTTTCAACCACTCCACAAATTTCTTGTTAACAAACAATTGTTTTGGCAAGTCGGTTAGGACATCTACTTTGTGCATGACACAAGTACATTTTTCAAACAATTGTTTACAGACAGATTATTTCACTTAGAGTGAATTATATCACAATTCCAGTGGGTCAGAAGTTTACATACACTAAGTTGACTGTGCCTTTAAACAGCTTGGAAAATTCCAGAAAATTATGTCATGGCTTTAGAAGCTTGTGATAGGCTAATTAACATAATTTGAGTCAATTGGAGGTACCTGTGGATGTATTTCAAGGCCTAACTTCAAACTCGGTGCCTCTTTGCTTGAAATTATGGGAAAATCAAAAGAAATCAGCCAAGACCTCAGAAAAACAATTGTAGACCTCCACAAGTCTGGTTCATCCTTGGGAGCAATTTCCAAATGCCTGAAGGTACCATGTTCATCTGTACAAACACTGGTACGCAAGTATAAACACCATGGGACCACACAGCCGTCATACCGCTCAGGAAGGAGACACGTTCTGTCTCCTAGAGATGAACGTACTTTGGTGCAAAAAGTGCAAATCAATCCCAGAACAACAGCAAATGAGCTTGTGAAGATGCTGGAGGAAACGGGTACAAAAGTATCTATATCCACAGTAAAACGAGTCCTATATCGACACAACCTGAAAGGCCGCTCAGTAAGGAAGAAGCCAGTGCTCCAAAACCGCCATAAAAAAGCTAGACTACGGTTTGCAACTGCACATGGGGACAAAGATCGTACTTTTTGGAGAAATGTCCTCTGGTCTGATGAAACAAAAATAGAACTGTTTGGCCATAATGACCATCATTATGTTTGGAGGAAAAAGGGGGAGGCTTGCAATTCGAAGAACAGCATCCCAACCGTGAAGCACGGGGGTGGCAGCATCATGTTGTGGGGGTGCTTTGCTGCAGGAGGGACTGGTGCACTTCACAAAATAGGTGGCATCATGAGGCAGGAAAATTATGTGGATATATTGAAGCAACATCTCAAGACATCAGTCAGGAAGTTAAAGCTTGGTCGCAAATGGGTCTTCCAAATGGACAATGACCCCAAGCATACTTCCAAAGTTGTGGCAAAATGGCTTAAGGACAACAAAGTCAAGGTATTGGAGTGGCCATCACAAAGCCCTGACCTCAATCCTATAGAACATTTGTGGGCAGAATTGAAAAAACCTGTGCGAGCAAGGAGGCCAACAAACCTGACTCAGTTACACCAGCTCTGTCAGGAGGAATGGGCCAAAATTCACCCAACTTATTGTGGGAAGCTTGTGGAAGGCTACCCGAAACATTTGACCCAAGATAAACAATTTAAAGGCAATGTTACCAAATACTAATTGAGTGTATGTAAACTTCTGACCCACTGGGAATGTGATGAAAGAAATAAAAGCTGAAATAAATAATAATTTTCTATTATTCTGACCTTTCACATTCTTAAAATGAAGTGGTGATCCTAACTGACCTAAAACGGAATTTTTACTAGGATTAAATATCAGGAATTGTGAAAAACTGAGTTTAAATGTATTTGGCTAAGGTGTACGTAAACTTCTGACTTCAACTGTATATACTACATTACTGAAAGTATGTAGACACCTGCTAGTCCAACATCTCATTCCAAAATCATGGGCATTAATATGGAGTTGTTCCCCCCCCTTTGCTGCTGTAATTGCCTCCACTCTTCTGGGAAGGCTTTCCACTAGATGTTGGTACATTGTTGCAGGGACTTACTTCCATTCAGCCACGAGCGTTAGTGAGGTCGGGCACTGATGTTGGGCGATTTAGATCTGGCTCGCAGCCAGTGTTCCAATTCATCCCAAAGGTGTTCAATGGGGTTGAGGTCAGGGCTCTGTGCAGGCCAGTCAAGTTCTTCCCCGCCGATCTCGACAAACCATTTCTGTATGGACCTCACTTTGTGCATGGGGCATGCTGAAACAGGAAAGGTCCTTCCACAAAGTTGGAAGCATAGAATCGTCTAGATTGTTATTGTATGCTGTAGTGTTAAGATTTCCCTTCACTGGAACTAATGGGCCAAACCATGGAAAAACAGCCCCAGACCATTATTCCTCCTCCACCAAACTTTACAGCTGGCACTGCATTCGGGCAGGTAGCATTCTCCTGGCATCCGTTAAACCCAGATTCGTCCGTCGGACTGCCAGATGGTGAAGTGTGATTCATCACTCCAGAGAACGCGTTTCCAATGCTCCAGAGTCCAATGGTGGTGAGCTATACACCACTCCAGCTGACGCTTGGCATTGCTTATGGTGATCTTAGGCTTGTGTGCGGCTGCTCAGCCATGGAAACCCATTTCACGTAGTGTATAAAATTGCACACTCTTCTCTCCGGACCAATGGTAGAATGTATATAATTGTGGGTGGGGAGGGTGAAATGTTTTTGCCTATACTCAGTGTATGGGGTGGGATCTTCTCTGTACACTCGCAGTCGTGAGATTGTGAACTTACCTTTTTGGAGTTGGCCTGCTTGGCCATTTTCAAGAACAGCAAACTATTCAAGCAACGTGCCAAAAGGCAAACAAGTTGATGAACATAAGTCCAAAGCAGTAACAACAAAACAAACCTCTCTCTGTCTCTTGCAGGTCTCTGGATGGACGGTTACAGGTGTCCCACAGGAAGGGCCTCCCCCACGTCATCTACTGCCGTCTGTGGCGCTGGCCCGACCTGCAGTCCCACCACGAGCTGCGGGCCGTGGAGCTCTGTGAGTACGCCTTCCACACCAAGAAGGATGAGGTGTGTGTCAACCCCTACCACTACCAGAGGGTGGAGACACCAGGTACGAACAACTGTCCCCTTTCATTAAAAACCACCAGAGCTTCACTCAGCTTCACCTCAGTAGCATGTATTCATCTTGTAAATGTATTGGCTCTGTGCCTACTACTAGTTTGACAGGTGTGAGAGGCTCAGCTCTTTTACGTTTTCACAAATGACAGTTGAGGCTACCTATACCTTTTAGTGTGTTAGAGAAACAATGCACTGTGTCTGTGCATTTGTGTTCTTTGTGTTTCTGTGTGTATGTGATTTGTGTCTGTGTGTGATGTCTAATTGTGTTCTTTCTGTTTGTGTGTGGTGTCTAATTGTGTTCTTTGTGCTTTTCTGTGTGTGGTGTCTAATTGTGTTATTTGTGTTTCTGTGTGTGTGGTGTCTAATTGTGTTCTTTCTGTTTGTCTGTGTGTGTGGTGTCTAATTGTGTTGTTTGTGTGTGTGGTGTCTAATTGTGTTCTTTGTGTTTCTGTGTGTGTGTGTGTGGTGTCTAATTGTGTGTGGTGTCTAATTGTGTGTGGTGTCTAATTGTGTGTGGTGTCTAATTGTGTGTGTGTGTGTGATGTCTAATTGTATTCTTTGTGTTTCTGTCTGTGTGTGTGTGTGGTGTCTAATTGTGTTTGTGTGTTTGTGTGGTGTCTAATTGTGTTGTTTGTGTGTGGTGTCTAATTGTGTGTCTGCAGTGCTGCCTCCTGTGCTGGTTCCCAGACACACAGACATCCCCAGTGAGTTTCCTCCTCTGGACGACTACAGCCACTCCATCCCAGAGAACACCAACTTCCCCGCCGGCATCGAGCCACAGAGCAACTACATACCAGGTGACATATCAGTCATATAACTAGTGAGACACGTCTACATACCAGGTGACATATCAGTCATATAACTAGTGAGACACGTCTACATACCAGGTGACATATCAGTCATATTATTACTGAGACAAGTCTACATATCAGTCATATTACTGGTGAGACAAGTCTACATATCAGTCATATTACTGGTGAGACAAGTCTACATATCAGGTGACATATCAGTCATATTATTGCTGAGACAAGTCTACGTATCAGTCATATTATTGCTGAGACAAGTCTACATATCAGGTGATATATCAGTCATATTATTGCTGAGACAAGTCTACATATCAGGTGACATATCAGTCATATTATTGCTGAGACAAGTCTACATATCAGTCATATTACTGCTGAGACAAGTCTACATATCAGTCATATTACTGGTGAGACAAGTCTACATATCAGTCATATTACTGCTGAGACAAGTCTACATATCAGTCATATTATTGCTGAGACAAGTCTACATATCAGTCATATTACTGGTGAGACAAGTCTACATATCAGGTGACATATCAGTCATATTATTGCTGAGACAAGTCTACATATCAGTCATATTATTGCTGAGACAAGTCTACATATCAGGTGACATATCAGTCATATTACTGCTGAGACAAGTCTACATATCAGTCATATTATTGCTGAGACAAGTCTACATATCAGTCATATTATTGCTGAGACAAGTCTACATATCAGGTGATATATCAGTCATATTATTGCTGAGACAAGTCTACATATCAGGTGACATATCAGTCATATTACTGCTGAGACAAGTCTACATATCAGTCATATTATTGCTGAGACAAGTCTACATATCAGTCATATTATTGCTGAGACAAGTCTACATATCAGGTGATATATCAGTGATATTATTGCTGAGACAAGTCTACATATCAGGTGACATATCAGTCATATTATTGCTGAGACAAGTCTACATATCAGTCATATTACTGCTGAGACAAGTCTACATATCAGTCATATTACTGGTGAGACAAGTCTACATATCAGTCATATTACTGCTGAGACAAGTCTACATATCAGTCATATTATTGCTGAGACAAGTCTACATACCAGGTGATATATCAGTCATATTACTGGTGAGACAAATCTGCATACCAGGTGCGATATCAGTCATATTACTAGTGAGACCAGTGGTAACGGGGGTGAAACTAGTCCTCACACAGATTCCTAGAGCAGGTGAGACCAGTCAGGATTTATGAAGCATGTTATAGAAAAGCCTTACTGGTTTACGTGAGACAAGTTTAAAATGAGTGTAAGGTCGGTGAGAAAAGTCTTAAAACAAGTTAAAATCCGGTTCAAGCGGACAAGACAGGTGAGTAGGGGAGACTGGCCAAGAGTTTGCAATGCATGACCTTGTTTCACACAGCTCAGTGTCTGGGATTTGGTCTTGTCTGCCCACTCTCACACAGTCTAGTTGTGACGGCCAAGGGATTTTATCCAGTCACTTTTCCTTCAGTTCTCCTTCCTTCTCAGGGAGTTTGGGTGACAGCCACCTAGGCCCCTCTCCTTCCTTCTCAGTGAGTTTGGGTGACAGCCACCTAGACCCCTCTCCTTCCTTCTCAGGGAGTTTGGGTGACAGCCACGTAGACCCCTCTCCTTCCTTCTCAGTGAGTTTGGGTGACAGCCACCTAGGCCCCTCTCCTTCCTTCTCAGGGAGTTTGGGTGACAGCCACCTAGACCCCTCTCCTTCCTTCTCAGGGAGTTTGGGTGACAGCCACCTAGACCCCTCTCCTTCCTTCTCAGGGAGTTTGGGTGACAGCCACCTAGGCCCCTCTCCTTCCTTCTCAGTGAGTTTGGGTGACAGCCACGTAGACCCCTCTCCTTCCTTCTCAGGGAGTTTGGGTGACAGCCACCTAGACCCCTCTCCTTCCTTCTCAGGGAGTTTGGGTGACAGCCACCTAGGCCCCTCTCCTTCCTTCTCAGTGAGTTTGGGTGACAGCCACCTAGACCCCTCTCCTTCCTTCTCAGGGAGTTTGGGTGACAGCCACCTAGGCCCCTCTCCTTCCTTCTCAGGGAGTTTGGGTGACAGCCACCTAGGCCCCTCTCCTTCCTTCTCAGGGAGTTTGGGTGACAGCCACCTAGACCCCTCTCCTTCCTTCTCAGGGAGTTTGGGTGACAGCCACCTAGACCCCTCTCCTTCCTTCTCAGGGAGTTTGGGTGACAGCCACCGAGACCCCTCTCCTTCCTTCTCAGTGAGTTTGGGTGACAGCCACCTAGACCCCTCTCCTTCCTTCTCAGTGAGTTTGGGTGACAGCCACGTAGACCCCTCTCCTTCCTTCTCAGGGAGTTTGGGTGACAGCCACCTAGACCCCTCTCCTTCCTTCTCAGGGAGTTTGGGTGACAGCCACCTAGACCCCTCTCCTTCCTTCTCAGGGAGTTTGGGTGACAGCCACCTAGACCCCTCTCCTTCCTTCTCAGGGAGTTTGGGTGACAGCCACCTAGACCCCTCTCCTTCCTTCTCAGGGAGTTTGGGTGACAGCCACCTAGGACCCTCTCCTTCCTTCTCAGGGAGTTTGGGTGACAGCCACCTAGGCCCCTCTCCTTCCTTCTCAGGGAGTTTGGGTGACAGCCACCTAGGCCCCTCTCCTTCCTTCTCAGTGAGTTTGGGTGACAGCCACCTAGACCCCTCTCCTTCCTTCTCAGGGAGTTTGGGTGACAGCCACCGAGACCCCTCTCCTTCCTTCTCAGTGAGTTTGGGTGACAGCCACGTAGACTCCTACCTTCAGACAGACTGTAGCAGAGGTGTGAGCTACATCAGCAGACCGGACGAACAGTTGCCAAACACACACACACTGAGTCCAGAGGAGGTGGGCAGCCTCTGCCTGGCACAAATGGTGTCTGTGGTGGCTTGAGAGGCCATCAGAAGCAGACTGCCTCGTGGAGACCAGACCAGCACATGATCTGTTACTACCTCTGGAGGACAAGTTGACCCCCCTGTTACAGGCTCTCTGGAGTAGAACTAACTCAGTCAATACATTCAGCCTGTCAGGAGTAGAACCAACTCGGTCAATACATTCAGCCTGTCAGGAGTAGAACCAACTCGGTCAATACATTCAGCCTGTCAGCAGTAGAACCAACTCGGTCAATACATTCAGCCTGTCAGGAGTAGAACCAACTCGGTCAATACATTCAGCCTGTCAGGAGTAGAATTAACTCGGTCAATACATTCAGCCTGTCAGGAGTAGAACCAACTCGGTCAATACATTCAGCCTGTCAGGAGTAGAACCAACTCGGTCAATACATTCAGCCTGTCAGGAGTAGAACCAACTCGGTCAATACATTCAGCCTGTCAGGAGTAGAACCAACTCGGTCAATACATTCAGCCTGTCAGGAGTAGAACCAACTCGGTCAATACATTCAGCCTGTCAGGAGTAGAACCAACTCGGTCAATACATTCAGCCTGTCGGAGTAGAACCAACTCGGTCAATACATTCAGCCTTGTCAGGAGTAGAACCAACTCGGTCAATACATTCAGCTTGTCAGGAGTAGAACCAACTCGGTCAATACATTCAGCCTGTCAGGAGTAGAACCAACTCGGTCAATACATTCAGCCTGTCAGGAGTAGAGCCAACTCGGTCAATACATTCAGCCTGTCAGGAGTAGAGCCAACTCGGTCAATACATTCAGCCTGTCAGGAGTAGAACCAACTCGGTCAATACATTCAGCCTGTCAGGAGTAGAACCAACTCGGTCAATACATTCAGCCTGTCAGGAGTAGAACCAACTCGGTCATACATTCAGCCTGTCAGGAGTAGAACCAACTCGGTCAATACATTCAGCCTGTCAGGAGTAGAACCAACTCGGTCAATACATTCAGCCTGTCAGGAGTAGAAACCAACTCGGTCAATACATTCAGCCTGTCAGGAGTAGAACCAACTCGGTCAATACATTCAGCCTGTCAGGAGTAGAACCAACTCGGTCAATACATTCAGCCTGTCAGGAGTAGAACCAACTCGGTCAATACATTCAGCCTGTCAGGAGTAGAACCAACTCGGTCAATACATTCAGCCTGTCAGGAGTAGAACCAACTCGGTCAATACATTCAGCCTGTCAGGAGTAGAGCCAACTCGGTCAATACATTCAGCCTGTCAGGAGTAGAACCAACTCGGTCAATACATTCAGCCTGTCAGGAGCAGAACCAACTCGGTCAATACATTCAGCCTGTCAGGAGCAGAACCAACTCGGTCAATACATTCAGCCTGTCAGGAGCAGAACCAACTCGGTCAATACATTCAGCCTGTCAGGAGCAGAACCAACTCGGTCAATACATTCAGCCTGTCAGGAGTAGAGCCAACTCGGTCAATACATTCAGCCTGTCAGGAGTAGAACCAACTCGGTCAATACATTCAGCCTGTCAGGAGTAGAACCAACTCGGTCAATACATTCAGCCTGTCAGGAGTAGAACCAACTCGGTCAATACATTCAGCCTGTCAGGAGTAGAACCAACTCGGTCAATACATTCAGCCTGTCAGGAGTAGAACCAACTCGGTCAATACATTCAGCCTGTCAGGAGTAGAACCAACTCGGTCAATACATTCAGCCTGTCAGGAGTAGAACCAACTCGGTCAATACATTCAGCCTGTCAGGAGTAGAACAACTCGGTCAATACATTCAGCCTGTCAGGAGTAGAACCAACTCGGTCAATACATTCAGCCTGTCAGGAGTAGAACCAACTCGGTCAATACATTCAGCCTGTCAGGAGTAGAACCAACTCGGTCAATACATTCAGCCTGTCAGGAGTAGAACCAACTCGGTCAATACATTCAGCCTGTCAGGAGTAGAACCAACTCGGTCAATACATTCAGCCTGTCAGGAGTAGAACCAACTCGGTCAATACATTCAGCCTGTCAGGAGTAGAACCAACTCGGTCAATACATTCAGCCTGTCAGGAGTAGAACCAACTCGGTCATACATTCAGCCTGTCAGGAGTAGAACCAACTCGGTCAATACATTCAGCCTGTCAGGAGTAGAACCAACTCGGTCAATACATTCAGCCTGTCAGGAGTAGAACCAACTCGGTCAATACATTCAGCCTGTCAGGAGTAGAACCAACTCGGTCAATACATTCAGCCTGTCAGGAGCAGAACCAACTCGGTCAATACATTCAGCCTGTCAGGAGCAGAACCAACTCGGTCAATACATTCAGCCTGTCAGGAGTAGAACCAACTCGGTCAATACATTCAGCCTGTCAGGAGTAGAACCAACTCGGTCAATACATTCAGCCTGTCAGGAGCAGAACCAACTCGGTCAATACATTCAGCCTGTCAGGAGTAGAACCAACTCGGTCAAATACATTCAGCCTGTCAGGAGTAGAACCAACTCGGTCAATACATTCAGCCTGTCAGGAGTAGAACCAACTCGGTCAATACATTCAGCCTGTTTTCTACTGGGTTCTCCTTCCCTTCCCTGAATAAAATGCCGAGAGCACAATGATAAAGGGCGTTGTTAATATGCATATGTGGAGCAGTGTAGGTGCCTTTGGTACATGTTATTAGAAGGAACCTACCAACCAGTCATTGTTTACTCTATTTGCTGTGGTTTACTAATCGTGTGTGTATTTCAGAGACTCCTCCACCTGGCTATCTCAGTGAAGATGGAGAGACCAGTGATCACCTGATGAACCACAGCATGGACACCAGTTCACCCAACCTGTCACCAAACCCAGTGTCTCCAACACACAGCAATTTAGGTAAGCGGTAGGACTGGGTATGGCCAGGGACCTCACAATACAATATTATCACCATACATAGGTGCACATTCTGTATGTACTGTGATTCAATACTGCAATTTGATATTCCCAACATATTGCTCACCAATTGTCTGCTGCAGAGAGATGAGGGCATATAGAATTTTTTTTTTTTTGTGCATTTACCTCGAACAAAAAATAAAAACATAAATTGCTAGCTGGTTGTGTGTTTGGGGATGTTTATTTGTGAGATTGAGTCACTGTGTGTGCGTGTGCGTGCGCGTGCGCGTGCGCCGCAGCCCTCCCTCGGGAAGCCAGTCCACTGCTCTGAATTGTAACAGAGGAAACCCGGTCTGCTCATGAAAGGCCTTTGTGTCGGTCCCATCTGAGCCCAGAGCTGTGGCCAACTCAGTCAGCCCACACTGACATCAATAATAATATCCTGTTGTTTATTAAATCACTGTTTCTGGCCCAAGCTACTATAGAAAAAAAACAAATGGACTGTGCTTTCATATGGGCCCAGACAGTTCACTGTACTTCAAATAGACTGGGCCTTCACATGGGCCCAGACAGTTCACTGTACTTCAAATAGACTGGGCCTTCACATGGGCCCAGACAGTTCACTGTACTTCAAATAGACTGGGCTTTCACATGGGCCCAGACAGTTCACTGTACTTCAAATAGACTGGGCTTTCACATGGGCCCAGACAGTTCACTGTACTTCAAATAGACTGGGCTTTCACATGGGCCCAGACAGTTCACTGTACTTCAAATAGACTGGGCTTTCACATGGGCCCAGACAGTTCACTGTACTTCAAATAGACTGGGCTTTCACATGGGCCCAGACAGTTCACTGTACTTCAAATAGACTGGGCCTTCACATGGGCCCAGACAGTTCACTGTACTTCAAATAGACTGGGCTTTCATATGGGCCCAGACAGTTCACTGTACTTCAAATAGACTGGGCTTTCACATGGGCCCAGACAGTTCACTGTACTTCAAATAGACTGGGCTTTCACATGGGCCCAGACAGTTCACTGTACTTCAAATAGACTGGGCTTTCACATGGGCCCAGACAGTTCACTGTACTTCAAATAGACTGGGCTTTCATATGGGCCCAGACAGTTCACTGTACTTCAAATAGACTGGGCCTTCACATGGGCCCAGACAGTTCACTGTACTTCAAATAGACTGGGCCTTCACATGGGCCCAGACAGTTCACTGTACTTTCAAATAGACTGGGCCTTCACATGGCCCAGACAGTTCACTGTACTTCAAATAGACTGGGCCTTCACATGGGCCCAGACAGTTCACTGTACTTCAAATAGACTGGGCCTTCACATGGGCCCAGACAGTTCACTGTACTTCAAATAGACTGGGCCTTCACATGGGCCCAGACAGTTCACTGTACTTCAAATAGACTGGGCTTTCACATGGGCCCAGACAGTTCACTGTACTTCAAATAGACTGGGCCTTCACATGGGCCCAGACAGTTCACTGTACTTCAAATAGACTGGGCCTTCACATGGGCCCAGACAGTTCACTGTACTTCAAATAGACTGGGCCTTCACATGGGCCCAGACAGTTCACTGTACTTCAAAGGCAAATGTTGGAAGTAGTTAGAATGGAAAAGTAAAAATACATCTTTGCTGTTACGAGAACTGTGCAAGCGTTTGCTGAATGTTTTGGTAACGGAACCCTGTAATTTGACGTTGTCTCCACTGTCTCCGCGTGAGGGCCGAGTTCCCACATTTCTGGGTTGTGCTTCTGGGAACTGGCAGACTTTGACCTTTTTGTTTTTCTCCCTCTCTTTTCTTATTCCGTATTCCATCTTTATGTCCTCTACTTCCCTGGCTCTGCTGTTATCTCTCTCTTCAGTCTCCCTCCATCTTTATGTCCTCTACTTCCCTGGCTCTGCTGTTATCTCCCTCTTCAGTCTCCCTCCATCTTTATGTCCTCTACTTCCCTGGCTCTGCTGTTATCTCTCTCTTCAGTCTCCCTCCATCTTTATGTCCTCTACTTTCCTGGCTCTGCTGTTATCTCTCTCTTCAGTCTCCCTCCATCTTTATGTCCTCTACTTCCCTGGCTCTGCTGTTATCTCCCTCTTCAGTCTCCCTCCATCTTTATGTCCTCTACTTCCCTGGCTCTGCTGTTATCTCCCTCTTCAGTCTCCCTCCATCTTTATGTCCTCTACTTCCCTGGCTCTGCTGTTATCTCCCTCTTCAGTCTCCCTCCATCTTTATATCCTCTACTTCCCTGGCTCTGCTGTTATCTCCCTCTTCAGTCTCCCTCCATCTTTATGTCCTCTACTTCCCTGGCTCTGCTGTTATCTCTCTCTTCAGTCTCCCTCCATCTTTATGTCCTCTACTTCCCTGGCTCTGTTGTTATCTCCCTCTTCAGTCTCCCTCCATCTTTATGTCCTCTACTTCCCTGGCTCTGCTGTTATCTCTCTCTTCAGTCTCCCTCCATCTTTATGTCCTCTACTTCCCTGGCTCTGCTGTTATCTCTCTCTTCAGTCTCCCTCCATCTTTATGTCCTCTACTTCCCTGGCTCTGCTGTTATCTCTCTCTTCAGTCTCCCTCCATCTTTATGTCCTCTACTTCCCTGGCTCTGCTGTTATCTCCCTCTTCAGTCTCCCTCCATCTTTATGTCCTCTACTTCCCTGGCTCTGCTGTTATCTCCCTCTTCAGTCTCCCTCCATCTTTATGTCCTCTACTTCCCTGGCTCTGCTGTTATCTCCCTCTTCAGTCTCCCTCCATCTTTATGTCCTCTACTTCCCTGGCTCTGCTGTTATCTCCCTCTTCAGTCTCCCTCCATCTTTATGTCCTCTACTTCCCTGGCTCTGCTGTTATCTCTCTCTTCAGTCTCCCTCCATCTTTATGTCCTCTACTTCCCTGGCTCTGTTGTTATCTCCCTCTTCAGTCTCCCTCCATCTTTATGTCCTCTACTTCCCTGGCTCTGCTGTTATCTCCCTCTTCAGTCTCCCTCCATCTTTATGTCCTCTACTTCCCTGGCTCTGTTGTTATCTCCCTCTTCAGTCTCCCTCCATCTTTATGTCCTCTACTTCCCTGGCTCTGCTGTTATCTCTCTCCATCTTTATCTCTAGCTATGTCTTTCTCCTCACTTCTGTTTCCTTTTTCTTCCCTTTATCTTTATACCTTCACATTGTATCCCTCTTTCTCTACCTTTCCTCCTGTCCTTACCCACTTCTCTCCTCTCCCCTGTCCTTACCCAGCTCTCTCTCCTCCCCCCTGTCCTTACCCAGCTCTCTCTCCTCTCCCCTGTCCTTACCCACTTCTCTCCTCCCCCCTGTCCTTACCCAGCTCTCTCTCCTCCCCCCTGTCCTTACCCAGCTCTCTCTCCTCCCCCCTGTCCTTACCCAGCTCTCTCTCCTCCCCCCTGTCCTTACCCAGCTCTCTCTCCTCCCCCCTGTCCTTACCCACTTCTCTCTCTCCCCCCTGTCCTTACCCAGCTCTCTCTCCTCCCCCTGTCCTTACCCAGCTCTCTCTCCTCCCCCCTGTCCTTACCCAGCTCTCTCTCCTCCCCCCTGTCCTTACCCAGCTCTCTCTCCTCTCCCCTGTCCTTACCCAGCTCTCTCTCCTCCCCCCTGTCCTTACCCAGCTCTCTCTCCTCCCCCCTGTCCTTACCCAGCTCTCTCTCCTCTCCCCTGTCCTTACCCAGCTCTCTCTCCTCCCCCCTGTCCTTACCCCAGCTCTCTCTCCTCCCCCTGTCCTTACCCAGCTCTCTCTCCTCCCCCCCTGTCCTTACCCAGCTCTCTCTCTCCTCTCCCCTGTCCTTACCCAGCTCTCTCTTCTCCCCCCTGTCCTTACCCAGCTCTCTCTCCTCCCCCCTGTCCTTACCCAGCTCTCTCTCCTCCCCCTGTCCTTACCCAGCTCTCTCTCCTCCCCCCCTGTCCTTACCCAGCTCTCTCTCCTCCCCCCTGTCCTTACCCACTTCTCTCCTCCCCCTGTCCTTACCCAGCTCTCTCTCCTCCCCCCCTGGCCTTACCCAGCTCTCTCCTCCTCTCCCCTGTCCTTACCCAGCTCTCTCTCCTCCCCCCTGTCCTTACCCAGCTCTCTCTCCTCCCCCCTGTCCTTACCCAGCTCTCTCTCCTCCCCCCTGTCCTTACCCAGCTCTCTCTCCTCCCCCCTGTCCTTACCCAGCTCTCTCTCCTCCCCCCTGTCCTTACCCAGCTCTCTCTTCTCCCCCCTGTCCTTACCCAGCTCTCTCTCCTCCCCCCTGTCCTTACCCAGCTCTCTCTCCTCCCCCTGTCCTTACCCACCTCTCTCTCCTCCCCCCTGTCCTTACCCACCTCTCTCTCCTCCCCCCTGTCCTTACCCACCTCTCTCTTCCCCCCTGTCCTTACCCACCTCTCTCTCTCCTTCCCCCCTGTCCTTACCCACCTCTCTCTCTCCTTATCTGCTCCTGTTCTGTATTTTACTCTGTTAAATATAATTGATTGTTTACATGAAAGAAGCAATCCAAAGTTGCCAAAGCAATACACTACAACAAGTCTCTCGTTCACACTTTGTGAATAGTCTCATATAGCTGATCTTGGTAAGGGTAGGGGTAAAGGTTAAGGGTTAGTAACTCAACATCCTACAAAGAATCCTACTTGGGACTATCTAAATCAAATGTTTCCCCATGTCTCTCCTCTCTGTCAGACCTACAGCCTGTGATGTACTGTGAACCAGCCTTCTGGTGTTCTATCTCCTACTATGAGCTGAACCAGCGGGTGGGTGAGACCTTCCACGCCTCCCAGCCGTCCCTCACCGTGGACGGCTTCACCGACCCCTCCAACTCAGAGCGCTTCTGCCTGGGCCTCCTCTCCAACGTCAACCGGAACGCTGCTGTGGAGCTGACACGCAGACACATCGGTACTAACACTTAGAAAATAAACCGCTGACGCTAGGTCATTGACATGAGGGGAACGTGAAATGAAACAGCTTTGTTAGATGGGATAACTAGTCAACTTTAGGACTACCCCTACTTCCAACCTGAACCACTTGTACTGCCCACACATGGTAGCACCTTGAAACAGAAGTGGGCCTTAGGTCGGGGGGTTGGGCCTTAGGTCGGGGGGGGTTGGGCCTTAGGTCGGGGGGGGCCGGGCCTTAGGTCGGGGGGGGCCGGGCCTTAGGTCGGGGGGGGTGGGCCTTAGGTCGGGGGGGGGGGGGGTGGGCCTTAGGTCGGGGGGGGGGTGGGCCTTAGGTCGGGGGGGGGGTTGGGCCTTAGGTCGGGGGGGGGGTTGGGCCTTAGGTCGGGGGGGGGGGGGGGCCTTAGGTCGGGGGTGGGCAAATAGATTCACCTGCGGGACAATTTTTGTCGGAGAGAATGGTCAAGGGGCCATAACATAATTATAATATTTTGTACACTGCTAAGCCCAAAATTAGATTTTTTTTCTAATACAATCATTTCATATCTTGATTACAGTGAGACACGATCACAAATGTGTCTCACTTGGGGGGGGTACTTGGGAACAGGTTTCCTAAATACAGTGCATTCTGAAAGTATTCAGACCTCTTTACTTTTTCCACATTTTGTTACGTTACAGCCTTATTCTAAAATAGATTCAATTACACACAGTACCCCATAATGACCAATAAAAAACAGGTTTTAGAAATGTTTGTAAATGTATTAAAAATAAAAAACAAATACCTTATTTACATAAGTATTCAGACCCTTTGCTATGAGACTTGAAATTTAGCTCAGGTGCATCCTGTTTCCATTGATCATCCTTGAGATGTTTCTACAACTTGATTGAAGTCCACCTGTGGTCAATTCAATTGATTGAACATGATTTGGAAAGGTACACACCTGTCTATATAAGGTCCCACAGTTGACAGTGCATGTCAGAGCAAAAACCAAGCAATGAGCCAGAGATCTGGGGAAGGGTACCAAAAAAATGCATTCAGCATTGAAGGTTCCCAAGAACGCAGTGGCCTCCAACATTCTTAAGTGGAAGAAGTTTGGAACCACCAAGACTCTTCCTAGACCTGGCCGCCCGGCCAAACTGAGCAATTGGGGGAGAAGGGCCTTGGTCAGGGAGGTGACCAAGAACGTGATGGTCACTCTGACAGAGCTCCAGAGTTCCTCTGTGGAGATGGGAGAACCTTCCAGAAGGACATCCGTCTCTGCAACACTCCACCAATCAGGCCTTTATTTTAGAGTGGCCAGACGGAAGCCACTCCTCAATAAAAGGCACATGACAGCCATCTTGGAGTTTGCCAAAAGGTACCTAAAGGACTCTGACCATGAGAAACAAGATTCTCTGGTCTGATGAAACCAAGATTGAACTATTTTGTCTGAATGCAAAGCATCACGTCTGGAGGAAACCTGGCACCAACCCTACGGTGAAGCATGGTGGTGGCAGCATCATGCTGTGGGGTTGTTTTTCAGCGGCAGGGACTGGGAGACTAGTCAGGGTCTAGGGAAAGATGAACAGGGCAAAGTACAGAGATCCTTGATTAAAACCTGCTCCAGAGCACTCAGGACCTCAGACTGGAGCAAAGGTTCACTTTCCAACAGGACAACGACCCTACGCACACAGCCAAGACAACACAGGAGTGGCTTCGGGACAAGTCTCAATGTCCTTGAGTGGCCCAGCCAAGGCTGGACTTGAACCCGATCAAACATCTCTGGTGAGACCTGAAAATAGCTGTGCAGCGTCGCTCCCCATCCAACCTGACAGAGCTTGAGAGGATCTGCAGAGGAGAATAGAAGAAACTCCCCAAATACAGGTGTGCCAAGCTTGTAGCATCATACCCAAGAAGAATTGAGGCTGTAATCGCTGCCAAATGTGCTTCAACAAAGTACTGAGTAAAGGGTCTGAATACTTGTGTTAATGTGATATTTCATGTATTTTAATACATTTGCAAAAATGTATAAAAAAAAAAAAATGTTTTAAACTTTGTCATTATAGGGTATTGTGTGTAGATTGATGAAGGAGGAAAACGATTTAATCCATTTTAGTATAAGGCTGTAATGTAACAAATGTGGAAAAAGTCAAGGTCTGAATACTTTCCGAATGCACTGTATTTAGGTATGCATCACATGTTCATCGTCATCAATGTTGAGAATTGAATGGAGGTCTGTGTGTACACATCAGGGGTGTTTCTGGTCCTAGCCGGATGGTTCTCTGTATGTCTGCAGGCAGAGGGGTGCGTTTGTACTATATTGGAGGAGAGGTGTTTGCAGAGTGCCTCAGCGACAGTGCCATCTTCGTCCAGAGTCCCAACTGTAACCAGCGTTATGGCTGGCACCCCGCCACGGTCTGCAAGATCCCCCCAGGTGAGAGCTGAGAAGGGGGGGGTGTGGCAAAGAGAGCGAGACAAAAGGTTGACACACAGTAGGTTAATTTCCACAATGACTGGCGTACTGTGGTTACTCACCAACACACACACACACACACACACACACACCTCATTCATTGTGTTTTGACGGTAACGGTTGTCGGACGGTTCTGTAGGCTGCAACCTGAAGATCTTCAACAACCAGGAGTTTGCTGCCCTGCTGGCCCAGTCGGTGAACCAGGGCTTCGAGGCCGTCTACCAGCTCACCAGGATGTGCACCATCCGCATGAGCTTCGTCAAGGGCTGGGGAGCAGAGTACAGGTAACGCACAGTCCACAGCGGCCCGCACGCTCTCATTAAGGTTTCATGTATTAAATAAGTCCACCCTGTCAGGAGTCGATACCATGCTCCTACCTGATTAGCTGACTAGTTGATTCAGGTGAGACAGTACAGGAATGGAGAAACTATGTGGGATGGCTGAGGGGTGCTGGGTTAAGTAACAACTATGTGGGATGGCTGAGGGGTGCTGGGTTAAGTAACAACTATGTGGGATGGCTGAGGGGTGCAGGGTTAAGTAACAACTATGTGGGATGGCTGAGGGGTGCTGGGTTAAGTAACAACTATGTGGGATGGCTGAGGGGTGCTGGGTTAAGTAACAACTATGTGGGATGGCTGAGGGGTGCTGGGTTAAGTAACAACTATGTGGGATGGCTGAGGGGTGCTGGGTTAAGTAACAACTATGTGGGATGGCTGAGGGGTGCAGGGTTAAGTAACAACTATGTGGGATGGCTGAGGGGTGCAGGGTTAAGTAACAACTATGTGGGATGGCTGAGGGGTGCAGGGTTAAGTAACAACTATGTGGGATGGCTGAGGGGTACAGGGTTAAGTAACAACTATGTGGGATGGCTGCTGAGGGGTGCAGGGTTAAGTAACAACTATGTGGGATGGCTGAGGGGCGCAGGGTTAAGTAACAACTATGTGGGATGGCTGCTGAGGGGTGCAGGGTTAAGTAACAACTATGTGGGATGGCTGAGGGGTGCAGGGTTAAGTAACAACTATGTGGGATGGCTGAGGGGTGCAGGGTTAAGTAACAACTATGTGGAATGGCTGAGGGGCGCAGGGTTAAGTAACACCGCTTCTCGTTGTCGTCATCAACTAAACCACCCCACAGATTATCAGAAGGTGCTGATTGGTCTACCCATATGGTGGGTGGAAGGGCTCAGATGGTTTGAATGTGGTCGTGGCCAGACTGCATCCGTGTATTGAAACAGAATGTAAGCTCATGAGATCTGGATGGCTTGTACCAGGCTAGTGTCTCCCCTCTCTTCCCCATAGAAACAGGTCTGTTTCACCCAAACACACATGTGCTGCGTCAAAGGGAGCTGTCAGCGTTCCCACCCCCCCTTCTCATCCTCTTCTCCATGCTGTAGTCTGACTCATCTGGTCGGAGAAGAGAGGGGAGAAGAGAGGGGAGAGCCCTCAGGGGCTTCTGTACTGGGAGTCAGTGATTGCTTTCCACCAGGGAGATCCCCACACACACACACACACACACACACACACACACACAGGAAGAGAGAGATCAGAGACTCCAACTCAGCATGTGGAGACACTTAGGTGCAGGGTCTCTCTTTTTTTCCTCTCGCTCTCTCTCCCTCTCTCATTGAATCTCAGTGATTCCTGTGGGGTCATACGATTACTCAGCTTATAACCTGTCCACAATCTGAAATCTATCTACACTGAGAAAAAATATAAACGCAACATGTAAAGTATTGGTCACATGTTTCATGAGCTGAAACAAAAGATCCCAGAAATGTTCCATATTTACAAAAAACTTATTTCTCTCAAATTTGGTGCACAAATTTGTTTACATCCCTGTTGGTGAGCATTTCTCCTTTGCCAAGATAATCCATCCACCTGACAGGTGTGGCATATCAAGAAGCTTATTAAACAGCATGGTCATTACACATGTGGCATATCAAGAAGCTGATTAAACAGCATGGTCATTACACAGGTGCACCTTGTGCTGGGTAAAGTAAAAGGCCACTATAAAATGTGCAGTTGTGTCATACTACACAATGCCACAGATGTCAAGTTTTGAGGGAGTGTGCAATTGGCATGCTGACTGCAGGAATGTCCTCCAGAGCTGTTGCCAGAGAATTGAATATTAATTTCTCTACCATAAACCACCTCCAATGTCGTTTTAGAGAATTTGGCTGTACGTCCATCTGGCCTCAAGACCACGTGTATGGTGTCGTGTGGGCAAGCGGTTTGCTGATGTCAGCATTGTGAACAGAGTGCCCCATGGTGGGGTTATGGTATGGACAGGCATAAACTACGGAAAACGAACACAATTGCATTTTATCGATTGCAATTTGAATGCACAGAGATACCGTGACGAGATCCTGAGGCCCATTGTCGTGCCATTCATCCACTGCCATCACCTCATGTTTCAGGATGATAATGCACAGCCCCATGTCGCAAGGATCTGTACACAATTCCTGGAAGCTGAAAATGTCCCAGTTTTCCATGGCCTGCATACTCACCAGACATGTCACCCATTGAGCATGTTTGGGATGCTCTAGATTGACATATGACAGCGTGTTCCAGCTCTCGCCAATATCCAGCAACTTCACACAGCCATTGAAGAGGAGTGTGACAACAGGCCACAATCAACAGCCCGATCAACTCTATGTGAAGGAGATGTGTCACGCTGCAAATGGTCACACCAGATACTGACTGGTTCTCTGATCCACGCCCCTACCTTTTTTTAAGGTATCTGTGACCTACTGATGCTTATCTGTATTCCCAGTCATGTGAAATCCATAGAACTGTAACTCAGTAAAATCTTAGAAATTATTGCATGTTGCATTTATATTTTTAAGTGTATCTTTAAACCTACAAAAACAACCCATTCTATCCCCTATCACACTTTCTGGTAAAACTCTAAACGGTAGCAGAGACAGTCTGGGATGTTAAATAGAACACCCAGATAGGTTCTTGTATACAGTATCTCATTCAGAAGTCAGTCCCTACACCCTAGAGGCCTTTCAAGCCCTTGCTTCCCCCTCTGTATTCCTAGAACAATAAGTATTCATCTATTGTAATCACAGCTACCCGCCTCTCTCTTCTCCTCTCTTCTCCTCTCCTCTTCTCCTCCTCCTCTCTTAATCTCCACCTCCTTCTCCTCTCTTCTCCTCCTCCTCTCTTAATCTCCACCTCCTCCTCCTCTCTTAATCTCCACCTCCTCCTCCTCTCTTAATCTCCACCTCCTTCTCCTCTCTTCTCCTCCTCCTCTCTTAATCTCCACCTCCTCCTCCTCTCTTAATCTCCACCTCCTTCTCCTCTCTTCTCCTCCTCCTCCTCTCTTAATCTCCACCTCCTTCTCCTCTCTTCTCCTCCTCCTCTCTTAATCTCCACCTCCTCCTCCTCTCTTAATCTCCACCTCCTTCTCCTCTCTTCTCCTCCTCCTCCTCTCTTAATCTCCACCTCCTCCTCCTCTCTTAATCTCCACCTCCTTCTCCTCTCTTCTCCTCCTCCTCCTCTCTTAATCTCCACCTCCTTCTCCTCTCTTCTCCTCTCCTCTTCTCCTCCTCCTCCTCTCTTAATCTCCACCTCCTTCTCCTCTCTTCTCCTCTCCTCTTCTCCTCCTCCTCTCTTAATCTCCACCTCCTTCTCCTCTCTTCTCCTCTCCTCTTCTCCTCCTCCTCCTCTCTTAATCTCCACCTCCTTCTCCTCTCTTCTCCTCTCCTCTTCTCCTCCTCCTCTCTTAATCTCCACCTCCTTCTCCTCTCTTCTCCTCCTCCTCTCTTAATCTCCACCTCCTTCTCCTCTCTTCTCTTCTCCTCCTCCTCTCTTAATCTCCACCTCCTCCTCCTCTCTTCTCCTCTCCTCTTCTCCTCCTCCTCCTCTCTTAATCTCCACCTCCTTCTCCTCTCTTCTCCTCTTCTCCTCCTCCTCTCTTAATCTCCACCTCCTTCTCCTCTCTTCTCCTCCTCCTCTCTTAATCTCCACCTCCTTCTCCTCTCTTCTCCTCCTCCTCTCTTAATCTCCACCTCCTTCTCCTCTCTTCTCCTCCTCCTCTCTTAATCTCCACCTCCTTCTCCTCTCTTCTCCTCCTCCTCTCTTAATCTCCACCTCCTTCTCCTCTCCTCTTCTTCTCCTCTCTTTTCTTCTCTATAAAGATGAAGCGCTCTGACAGACAGAGCGGCTGTCTTGATGTATCATTCACTACTGTGGACCGTGCTGGAGTTTGGCTGTTAGTAGTTCTCTGGCCTGACAGACACACAGTGAGAGAAGCAGGAGTTTGGCTGCTAGTAGTTCTCTGGCCTGACAGACACACAGTGAGAGAAGCAGGAGTTTGGCTGCTAGTAGTTCTCTGGCCTGACAGACACACAGTGAGAGAAGCAGGAGTTTGGCTGCTAGTAGTTCTCTGGCCTGACAGACACACAGTGAGAGAAGCAGGAGTTTGGCTGCTAGTAGTTCTCTGGCCTGACAGACACACAGTGAGAGAAGCAGGAGTTTGGCTGCTAGTAGTTCTCTGGCCTGACAGACACACAGTGAGAGAAGCAGGAGTTTGGCTGCTAGTAGTTCTCTGGCCTGACAGACACACAGTGAGAGAAGCAGGAGTTTGGCTGCTAGTAGTTCTCTGGCCTGACAGACACACAGTGAGAGAAGCAGGAGTTTGGCTGCTAGTAGTTCTCTGGCCTGACAGACACACAGTGAGAGAAGCAGGAGTTTGGCTGCTAGTAGTTCTCTGGCCTGACAGACACACAGTGAGAGAAGCAGGAGTTTGGCTGCTAGTAGTTCTCTGGCCTGACAGACACACAGTGAGAGAAGCAGGAGTTTGGCTGCTAGTAGTTCTCTGGCCTGACAGACACACAGTGAGAGAAGCAGGAGTTTGGCTGCTAGTAGTTCTCTGGCCTGACAGACACACAGTGAGAGAAGCAGGAGTTTGGCTGCTAGTAGTTCTCTGGCCTGACAGACACACAGTGAGAGAAGCAGGAGTTTGGCTGCTAGTAGTTCTCTGGCCTGACAGACACACAGTGAGAGAAGCAGGAGTTTGGCTGCTAGTAGTTCTCTGGCCTGACAGACACACAGTGAGAGAAGCAGGAGTTTGGCTGCTAGTAGTTCTCTGGCCTGACAGACACACAGTGAGAGAAGCAGGAGTTGGCTGCTAGTAGTTCTCTGGCCTGACAGACACACAGTGAGAGAAGCAGGAGTTTGGCTGCTAGTAGTTCTCTGGCCTGACAGACACACAGTGAGAGAAGCAGGAGTTTTGCTGCTAGTAGTTCTCTGGTCTGACAGACACACAGTGAGAGAAGCAGGAGTTTTGCTGCTAGTAGTTCTCTGGCCTGACAGACACACAGTGAGAGAAGCAGGAGTTTGGCTGCTAGTAGTTCTCTGGCCTGACAGACACACAGTGAGAGAAGCAGGAGTTTGGCTGCTAGTAGTTCTCTGGCCTGACAGACACACAGTGAGAGAAGCAGGAGTTTGGCTGCTAGTAGTTCTCTGGCCTGACAGACACACAGTGAGAGAAGCAGGAGTTTGGCTGCTAGTAGTTCTCTGGCCTGACAGACACACAGTGAGAGAAGCAGGAGTTTGGCTGCTAGTAGTTCTCTGGCCTGACAGACACACAGTGAGAGAAGCAGGAGTTTTGCTGCTAGTAGTTCTCTGGTCTGACAGACACACAGTGAGAGAAGCAGGAGTTTTGCTGCTAGTAGTTCTCTGGCCTGACAGACACACAGTGAGAGAAGCAGGAGTTTGGCTGCTAGTAGTTCTCTGGCCTGACAGACACACAGTGAGAGAAGCAGGGGTTTGGCTGCTAGTAGTTCTCTGGCCTGACAGACACACAGTGAGAGAAGCAGGAGTTTGGCTGCTAGTAGTTCTCTGGCCTGACAGACACACAGTGAGAGAAGCAGGAGTTTGGCTGCTAGTAGTTCTCTGGCCTGACAGACACACAGTGAGAGAAGCAGGAGTTTGGCTGCTAGTAGTTCTCTGGCCTGACAGACACACAGTGAGAGAAGCAGGGGTTTGGCTGCTAGTAGTTCTCTGGCCTGACAGACACACAGTGAGAGAAGCAGGAGTTTGGCTGCTAGTAGTTCTCTGGCCTGACAGACACACAGTGGGGGGGTTTAATGTCAAGGAGATGTGGGGGGAACCAGGAGGAGAGGTATTGAGATCAATAGCCCAGCCAGTCTGTAGTGGCTACTTTTTATTTCAAATGTTTCTCCCAAGTGCCAGGACGCCAAGGGAACGTGAGGGGGAGAATGGAAACAAAAATAATTAAATATTTTCTCTTGTTTTAATCTACCGATGGTTTCATTTTTAGTCACTGCCCAGCTATGCTTTTTTCCCCTGTGCAATTCCTCACTCTACTATTTAGTTGTAATGAACTATTCATGCGCATGCCGTAGGTACAGTTGTACAGACGTTTTCCATCAGCAGCCATTGATAAAGTTTCCATGTGTTTCCACAATAAGAAAAAGACCAGCTCAGCCCAGCGCACACAGGGCTGAGACGGAGAGGGAGTTGTGTAAGGGGGATGGAATGCAGGAAAGAGGGGGAGGGTAGAGCGAGGCAGGCAGGAGACACGGAGGGAGCCAGGCAGGCAGGAGACACGGAGGGAGCCAGGCAGGCAGGAGACACGGAGGGAGCGAGGCAGGCAGGCAGGAGACACGGAGGGAGCGAGGCAGGCAGGAGACACGGAGGGAGCGAGGCAGGCAGGCAGGAGACACGGAGGGAGCGAGGCAGGCAGGCAGGAGGCACGGAGGGAGCGAGGCAGGCAGGCAGGAGGCACGGAGGGAGCGAGGCAGGCAGGCAGGAGGCACGGAGGGAGCGAGGCAGGCAGGCAGGAGGCACGGAGGGAGCGAGGCAGGCAGGCAGGAGGCACGGAGGGAGCGAGGCAGGCAGGCAGGAGGCACGGAGGGAGCGAGGCAGGCAGGCAGGAGGCACGGAGGGAGCGAGGCAGGCAGGCAGGAGGCACGGAGGGAGCGAGGCAGGCAGGCAGGAGGCACGGAGGGAGCGAGGCAGGCAGGCAGGAGGCACGGAGGGAGCGAGGCAGGCAGGCAGGAGGCACGGAGGGAGCGAGGCAGGCAGGCAGGAGGCACGGAGGGAGGGAGGCAGGCAGGCAGGAGGCACGGAGGGAGCGAGGCAGGCAGGCAGGAGGCACGGAGGGAGCGAGGCAGGCAGGCAGGAGGCACGGAGGGAGCGAGGCAGGCAGGCAGGAGGCACGGAGGGAGCGAGGCAGGCAGGAGGCACGGAGGGAGCGAGCGAGGCAGACAGGCAGGCAGGAGGCACGGAGGGAGCGAGCGAGGCAGACAGGCAGGCAGGAGGCACGGAGGGAGCGAGCGAGGCAGACAGGCAGGCAGGAGGCACGGAGGGAGCGAGCGAGGCAGACAGGCAGGCAGGAGGCACGGAGGGAGCGAGCGAGGCAGACAGGCAGGCAGGAGGCACGGAGGGAGCCAGGCAGGCAGGCAGGAGGCACGGAGGGAGCCAGGCAGGCAGGCAGGAGGCACGGAGGGAGCGAGGCAGGCAGGCAGGAGGCACGGAGGGAGCGAGGCAGGCAGGCAGGAGGCACGGAGGGAGCGAGGCAGGCAGGCAGGAGGCACGGAGGGAGCGAGGCAGGCAGGCAGGAGGCACGGAGGGAGCGAGGCAGGCAGGCAGGCAGGAGACACGGAGGGAGCGAGCGAGCGAGGCAGGCAGGCAGGAGACACGGAGGGAGCGAGGCAGGCAGGCAGGCAGGAGACACGGAGGGAACGAGGCAGGCAGGAGACACGGAGGAAGCGAGGCAGGCAGGAGACACGGAGGGAGCGAGCGAGGCAGGCAGGCAGGAGACACTGAGGGAGCGAGCCAGGCAGGCAGGCAGGAGACACGGAGGGAGCGAGGCAGGCAGGCAGGCAGGAGACACGGAGGGAGCGAGGCAGGCAGGCAGGAGACACGGAGGGAGCGAGGCAGGCAGGCAGGAGACACGGAGGGAGCGAGGCAGGCAGGCAGGAGACACGGAGGGAGCGAGGCAGGCAGGCAGGAGACACGGAGGGAGCGTGGCAGGCAGGCAGGCTGGAGACACGGAGGGGGCCAGGCAGGAGGCACGGCGGGGGCGAGGCAGGCTGGAGACACGGAGGGGGCCAGGCAGGCAGGCTGGAGACACGGAGGGGGCGAGGCAGGCAGGCTGGCTGGAGACACGGAGGGGGTGAGGCAGGCAGGCTGGCAGGAGACACGGAGGGGGTGAGGCAGGCAGGCTGGCAGGAGACACGGAGGGAGCGAGGCAGGAGACACGGAGGGGGCGAGGCAGGCAGTCAGGCAGGAGACACAGAGGGAGCGAGGCAGGCTGGAGACACGGAGGGGGCGAGGCTGGCAGGCAGG
The DNA here is from genome assembly GCF_901001165.1 of Salmo trutta. NCBI lineage: Eukaryota > Metazoa > Chordata > Actinopteri > Salmoniformes > Salmonidae > Salmo > Salmo trutta. The sequence goes on from NC_042985.1 coordinate 4,412,770, forward strand.
CAGGAGACACGGAGGGAGCGAGGCAGAGGACACGGAGGGGGCGAGGCAGGCAGTCAGGCAGGAGACACGGAGGGGGCGAGGCAGGCTGGAGACACGGAGGGGGCGAGACAGGCAGGCTGGAGACACGGAGGGGGCGAGGCAGGCAGGCTGGAGACACGGAGGGGGTGAGGCAGGCAGGCTGGCAGGAGACACGGAGGGGGTGAGGCAGGCAGGCTGGCAGGAGACACGGAGGGAGCGAGGCAGGAGACACGGAGGGGGCGAGGCAGGCAGTCAGGCAGGAGACACAGAGGGAGCGAGGCAGGCTGGAGACACGGAGGGGGCGAGGCTGGCAGGCAGGCAGGAGACACGGAGGGAGCGAGGCAGAGGACACGGAGGGGGCGAGGCAGGCAGTCAGGCAGGAGACACGGAGGGGGCGAGGCAGGCTGGAGACACGGAGGGGGCGAGACAGGCAGGCTGGAGACACGGAGGGGGCGAGGCAGGCAGGCTGGAGACACGGAGGGGGCGAGGCAGGCAGGCAGGAGACACGGAGGGGGCGAGGCAGGCAGGCAGGCAGGCGACACGGAGGGGATGAGGCAGGCTGGAGACACGGAGGGAGGCTGGAGACACGGAGGGAGGGAGGGAGGGAGGCTGGAGACACGGAGGGAGGGAGGGAGGGAGGCTGGAGACACGGAGGGAGGGAGGGAGGGAGGGAGAGAGGCTGGAAACACGGAGGGAGGGAGGGAGGGAGGGAGGCTGGAGACACGGAGGGAGGGAGGGAGGCTGGAGACACGGAGGGAGGGAGGCTGGAGACACGGAGGGAGGGAGGCTGGAGACACGGAGGGAGGGAGGCTGGAGACACGGAGGGAGGGAGGCTGGAGGGACGGAGGGAGGGAGGCAGGCAGGCAGGAGACACGGAGGGAGCGAGGCAGGCAGGCAGGCTGGAGACACGGAGGGGGGCCAGGCAGGCTGGAGACACGGAGGGAGGGAGGGAGAGAGGCTGGAGACACGGAGGGAGGGAGGGAGGCTGGAGACACGGAGGGACGGAGGGAGGGAGGCTGGAGGGACGGAGGGAGGGAGGGAGGCAGGCAGGCTGGAGACACGGAGGGAGCGAGGCAGGCAGGCAGGAGACACGGAGGGAGCGAGGCAGGCAGACAGGAGACACGGAGGGAGCGAGGCAGGCAGGCAGGAGACACGGAGGGAGCGAGGCAGGCAGGCAGGAGACACGGAGGGAGCGAGGCAGGCAGGCAGGAGACACGGAGGGAGCGAGGCAGGCAGGCAGGCAGGAGACACGGAGGGAGCGAGGCAGGCAGGCAGGAGACACGGAGGGAGCGAGGCAGGCAGGCAGGAGACACGGAGGGAGCGAGGCAGGCAGGCAGGAGACACGGAGGGAGCGAGGGAGGCAGGAGACACGGAGGGAGCGAGGCAGGCAGGAGACACGGAGGGAGCGAGGCAGGCAGGAGACACGGAGGGAGCGAGGGAGAGAGGCAGGAGACACGGAGGGAGCGAGGGAGAGAGGCAGGAGACACGGAGGGAGGGAGGGAGGGAGGGAGAGAGGCTAGAGACACGGAGGGAGGGAGGCAGGCAGGCAGGAGACACGGAGGGAGCGAGGCAGGCAGGCAGGCTGGAGACACGGAGGGGGCGAGGCAGGCTGGAGACACGGAGGGGGCGAGGCAGGCTGGAGACACGGAGGGAGCGAGGCAGGCTGGAGACACGGAGGGGGCGAGGCAGGCTGGAGACACGGAGGGGGCGAGGCAGGCAGGCTGGAGACACGGAGGGGGCGAGGCAGGCAGGCTGGAGACACGGAGGGGGCGAGGCAGGCAGGCTGGAGACACGGAGGGGGCGAGGCAGGCAGGCTGGAGACACGGAGGGGGCGAGGCAGGCAGGCTGGAGACACGGAGGGGGCGAGGCTGGAGACACGGAGGGGGCGAGGCAGGCAGGCTGGAGACACGGAGGTGGCGAGGAAGGCAGACTGGAGACACGGAGGTGGCGAGGAAGGCAGGCTGGAGACACGGAGGTGGCGAGGAAGGCAGGCAGGAGACACGGAGGCAGGCAGGCAGGCTGGCTGGAGACACGGAGGCAGGCAGGCAGGCTGGCTGGAGACACGGAGGCAGGCTGGCTGGAGACACGGAGGCAGGCAGGCAGGCTGGCTGGAGACACGGAGGGAGGCAGGCAGGCTGGCTGGAGACACGGAGGGAGGCAGGCAGGCTGGCTGGAGACACGGAGGGAGGCAGGCAGGCAGGCTGGAGACACGGAGGGAGGCAGGCAGGCAGGCTGGAGACACGGAGGGAGGGAGGCAGGCAGGCAGGCTGGAGACACGGAGGGAGGGAGGCAGGCAGGCAGGCAGGCAGGCAGGCAGGCTGGCTGGAGACACGGAGGGAGGGAGGCAGGCAGGCAGGCAGGCTGGCTGGAGACACGGAGGGAGGGAGGCAGGCAGGCAGGCTGGCTGGAGACACGGACGGAGGGAGGCAGGCAGGCTGGCTGGAGGGAGGGAGGGAGGGAGGGAGGCAGGCAGGCAGGCAGGCTGGCGACACGGAGGGAGGCAGGCAGGCAGGCAGGCAGGCTGGCTGGAGACACGGAGGGAGGGAGGGAGGGAGGGAGGCAGGCAGGCAGGCAGGCTGGCTGGAGACACGGAGGGAGGGAGGGAGGCAGGCAGGCAGGCTGGCTGGAGACACGGAGGGAGGCAGGCAGGCTGGCTGGAGACACGGAGGCAGGCAGGCAGGCAGGCAGGCTGGCTGGAGACACGGAGGGAGGCAGGCAGGCAGGCTGGCTGGAGACACGGAGGGAGGCAGGCAGGCAGGCTGGCTGGAGACACGGAGGGAGGCAGGCAGGCTGGCTGGAGACACGGAGGGAGGGAGGGAGGGAGGGAGGGAGGGAGGCAGGCAGGCAGGCAGGCAGGCAGGCAGGCAGGCTGGCTGGAGACACGGAGGCAGGCAGGCAGGCTGGCTGGAGACACGGAGGCAGGCTGGCTGGAGACACGGAGGCAGGCAGGCAGGCTGGCTGGAGACACGGAGGGAGGCAGGCAGGCTGGCTGGAGACACGGAGGGAGGCAGGCAGGCTGGCTGGAGACACGGAGGGAGGCAGGCAGGCTGGCTGGAGACACGGAGGGAGGCAGGCAGGCAGGCTGGAGACACGGAGGGAGGGAGGGAGGCAGGCAGGCAGGCAGGCAGGCAGGCTGGCTGGAGACACGGAGGGAGGGAGGGAGGCAGGCAGGCAGGCAGGCTGGCTGGAGACACGGAGGCAGGCAGGCAGGCTGGCTGGAGACACGGACGGAGGGAGGGAGGCAGGCAGGCTGGCTGGAGGGAGGGAGGGAGGGAGGCAGGCAGGCAGGCAGGCTGGCGACACGGAGGGAGGCAGGCAGGCAGGCAGGCAGGCTGGCTGGAGACACGGAGGGAGGGAGGGAGGGAGGCAGGCAGGCAGGCAGGCTGGCTGGAGACACGGAGGGAGGGAGGGAGGGAGGCAGGCAGGCAGGCTGGCTGGAGACACGGAGGGAGGCAGGCAGGCTGGCTGGAGACACGGAGGCAGGCAGGCAGGCAGGCAGGCTGGCTGGAGACACGGAGGGAGGCAGGCAGGCAGGCTGGCTGGAGACACGGAGGGAGGCAGGCAGGCAGGCTGGCTGGAGACACGGAGGGAGGCAGGCAGGCTGGCTGGAGACACGGAGGGAGGCAGGCAGGCAGGCAGGCAGGCAGGCAGGCAGGCAGGCTGGAGACACGGAGGGAGGGAGGCAGGCAGGCAGGCTGGCTGGAGACACGGAGGGAGGGAGGCAGGCAGGCAGGCTGGCTGGAGACACGGAGGCAGGCAGGCTGGCTGGAGACACGGAGGGAGGCAGGCAGGCAGGAGACAAGAAGGCAGGCAGGCAGGCTGGCTGGAGACAAGAAGGCAGGCAGGCTGGAGACACGGAGGGAGGCAGGCAGGCAGGAGACAAGAAGGCAGGCAGGCAGGCAGGCAGGCTGGCTGGAGACAAGAAGGCAGGCAGGCTGGAGACACGGAGGGAGGGAGGCAGGCAGGCAGGCTGGAGACACGGAGGGAGACAGGCAGGCAGGCAGGCTGGAGACACGGAGGGAGACAGGCAGGCAGGCAGGCTGGAGACACGGAGGGAGGCAGGCAGGCTGGAGACACGGAGGGAGGCAGGCAGGCAGGCTGGAGACACGGAGGGAGGCAGGCAGGCAGGCTGGAGACACGGAGGGAGGCAGGCAGGCAGGCAGGAGACACGGAGGGAGGCAGGCAGGCAGGCAGGAGACACGGAGGGAGGCAGGCAGGCAGGCTGGAGACACGGAGGGAGGCAGGCAGGCAGGCTGGAGACACGGAGGGAGGCAGGCAGGCAGGCTGGAGACACGGAGGGAGGCAGGCAGGCAGCCTGGAGACACGGAGGGAGGCAGGCAGGCAGCCTGGAGACACGGAGGGAGGCAGGCAGGCAGCCTGGAGACACGGAGGGAGGCAGGCAGGCAGCCTGGAGACACGGAGGGAGGCAGGCAGGCAGCCTGGAGACACGGAGGGAGGGAGGCAGGCAGGCAGCCTGGAGACACGGAGGGAGGCAGGCAGGCAGCCTGGAGACACGGAGGGAGGCAGGCAGGCAGCCTGGAGACACGGAGGGAGGCAGGCAGGCAGCCTGGAGACACGGAGGGAGGCAGGCAGGCAGCCTGGAGACACGGAGGGAGGCAGGCAGGCAGCCTGGAGACCCGGAGGGAGGCAGGCAGGCAGCCTGGAGACCCGGAGGGAGGCAGGCAGGCAGCCTGGAGACCCGGAGGGAGGCAGGCAGGCAGCCTGGAGACCCGGAGGGAGGCAGGCAGGCAGCCTGGAGACCCGGAGGGAGGCAGGCAGGCAGCCTGGAGACCCGGGAGGGAGGCAGGCAGGCAGCCTGGAGACCCGGAGGGAGGCAGGCAGGCAGCCTGGAGACCCGGAGGGAGGCAGGCAGGCAGCCTGGAGACCCGGAGGGAGGCAGGCAGGCAGCCTGGAGACCCGGAGGGAGGCAGGCAGGCAGCCTGGAGACCCGGAGGGAGGCAGGCAGGCAGCCTGGAGACCCGGAGGGAGGCAGGCAGGCAGCTGGAGACCCGGAGGGAGGCAGGCAGGCAGCCTGGAGACCCGGAGGGAGGCAGGCAGGCAGCCTGGAGACCCGGAGGGAGGCAGGCAGGCAGCCTGGAGACCCGGAGGGAGGCAGGCAGGCAGCCTGGAGACCCGGAGGGAGGCAGGCAGGCAGCCTGGAGACCCGGAGGGAGGCAGGCAGGCAGCCTGGAGACCCGGAGGGAGGCAGGCAGGCAGCCTGGAGACCCGGAGGGAGGCAGGCAGGCAGCCTGGAGACCCGGAGGGAGGCAGGGCAGGCAGCCTGGAGACCCGGAGGGAGGCAGGCAGGCAGCCTGGAGACCCGGCGGGAGGGAAGGAGGCGGGAGACCCGGCGGGAGGGAGGGAGGCGGGAGAGAGGCTGGAGACACGGCGGGAGGGAGGGAGGCTGGAGACACGGAGGGAGGGAGGGAGGCGGAAGATGCGGAGGGAGGGAGGGAGGCGGAAGACGCGGAGGGAGGCAGGCAGGCAGCCTGGAGACACGGACGGAGGCAGGCAGGCAGCCTGGAGACACGGACGGAGGCAGGCAGGCAGCCTGGAGACACGGACGGAGGGAGGCAGGCAGGCAGCCTGGAGACACGGACGGAGGGAGGCAGGCAGGCAGCCTGGAGACACGGACGGAGGGAGGCAGGCAGGCAGCCTGGAGACACGGACGGAGGGAGGCAGGCAGGCAGCCTGGAGACACGGACGGAGGGAGGCAGGCAGGCAGCCTGGAGACACGGACGGAGGGAGGCAGGCAGGCAGCCTGGAGACACGGACGGAGGGAGGCAGGCAGGCAGCCTGGAGACACGGACGGAGGGAGGCAGGCAGGCAGCCTGGAGACACGGACGGAGGGAGGCAGGCAGGCAGCCTGGAGACCCGGAGGGAGGCAGGCAGGCAGCCTGGAGACCCGGAGGGAGGCAGGCAGGCAGCCTGGAGACCCGGAGGGAGGCAGGCAGGCAGCCTGGAGACCCGGCGGGAGACCCGGCGGGAGGGAGGGAGGGAGGCGGGAGACCCGGCGGGAGACCCGGCGGGAGGGAGGGAGGGAGGCGGGAGACCCGGCGGGAGACCCGGCGGGAGGGAGGGAGGGAGGCGGGAGACCCGGCGGGAGGGAGGGAGGGAGGCGGGAGACCCGGCGGGAGACCCGGCGGGAGGGAGGGAGGGAGGCGGGAGACCCGGCGGGAGACCCGGCGGGAGGGAGGGAGGCGGGAGACCCGGCGGGAGACCCGGCGGGAGGGAGGGAGGCTGGAGACACGGCGGGAGGGAGGGAGGCTGGAGACACGGAGGGAGGGAGGGAGGCTGGAGACACGGAGGGAGGGAGGGAGGGAGGCTGGAGACACGGAGGGAGGGAGGGAGGGAGGCTGGAGACACGGAGGGAGGGAGGGAGGGAGGCTGGAGACACGGAGGGAGGGAGGGAGGGAGGCTGGAGACACGGAGGGAGGGAGGGAGGCGGAAGACACGGAGGGAGGGAGGGAGGCGGAAGACGCACAGAGAGGGAGGGAGGCGGAAGACGCACAGAGAGGGAGGGAGGCGGAAGACGCACAGAGAGGGAGGGAGGCGGAAGACGCACAGAGAGGGAGGGAGGCGGAAGACGCACAGAGAGGGAGGGAGGCGGAAGACGCACAGAGAGGGAGGGAGGCGGAAGACGCACAGAGAGGGAGGGAGGCGGAAGACGCACAGAGAGGGAGGGAGGCGGAAGACGCACAGAGAGGGAGGGAGGCGGAAGACGCACAGAGGGAGGGAGGCGGAAGACACACAGAGAGGGAGGCTGGAGACCAGGAGGGAGGGAGGGAGGCTGGAGACCCGGAGGCGGAAGAGCAAGGGAGGGGGAAGAGCGAGGGAAGGAGGGAGGGAGGTGGAAGACAGAGGGAGGGAGACACTGAGGGAGGGAGTGGGGCGCAGTGCTTCTGTCCCAGGGTGGGACGTCGTGTGCTCTCCTTGTCCCTTCAGACACAGCCCACTGTTGACTTTTTTTATCACTGTAGTATTACTGCCCAGTCTACGCTAGCCTGGTTCCAGATCACTGTAGTATTACTGCCCAGTCTACGCTAGCCTGGTTCCAGATCACTGTAGTATTACTGCCCAGTCTACGCTAGCCTGGTTCCAGATCACTGTAGTATTACTGCCCAGTCTACGCTAGCCTGGTTCCAGATCACTGTAGTATTACTGCCCAGTCTACGCTAGCCTGGTTCCAGATCACTGTAGTATTACTGCCCAGTTTACGCTAGCCTGGTTCCAGATCACTGTAGTATTACTGCCCAGTCTACGCTAGCCTGGTTCCAGATCACTGTAGTATTACTGCCCAGTCTACGCTAGCCTGGTTCCAGATCACTGTAGTATTACTGCCCAGTCTACGCTAGCCTGGTTCCAGATCTAAGGGGTTGGCAAAACAGCAGACATCTCGACCAGTCTATTTCTTCGGGATCGGTGTCCCTTCCATGGGACGGTTGAGTTAACGTAGGCTAATGCGAATAGCATAAGGTTGTAAGTAACAAGAACATTTCCCAGGACAGACATATCTGATATTGGCAGAAAGCTTCAATTCTTGTTAATCTAACCGCACTGTTCAATTTACAGTAGCTATACAGTGAATGAATACCATGCTATTGTTTAAGGAGAGTGCACAGTTTTGAACATGAAAAGTTATTAATAAACAAATTAGGCACATTTGGGCAGTCTTGACACAAAATTTTGAACAGAAACGCAATGGTTCATTGTATCAGTCTAAAGCTTTGCACATACACTGCTGCCATCTAGTGGCCAAAATATAAATTGTAGCTGGGCTGGAATAATATATTATGGCCTTTCTCTTGCATTTCAAAGATGATGGTACAAAAAAATACAAAAGAATGGTTGTTTTTTTTCTTTGTATTATCTTTTACCAGATCTATTGTGTTATATTCTCTTACATTCCTTTCACATTTCCACAAACGTCAAAGTGTTTCCTTTCAAATGGTACCAATAACATGCATGTCCTTGCTTCAGGGCCTGAGTTACAGGCAGTTAGATTTGGGTATGTCATTTAGGCGAACATTGAAAAACGGGTGCTTCCTCCTTCCACTGAAAAGGATCTGCATTAAGTTGTATGATATGTTTAAGCAATAAGGCACAAGGTGGTGTGGTATATGGCCAATATACCAAAGCTAAGGGCTGTTGTTATGCAAGTCTTATTCACAAACTCACAAACTGTGTTGAAAACCTACCAAAAAATGGATGAGTCTTTGTCACTGTCATACAGGTAGAATCTAGATCCTAGTTGATTGTGTACTGCAGTGAACAATCCTCTGTCTCTTATGTCTCCTCCTCCTCTTCGGTCTCTCTACCCAGGCGACAGACCGTGACCAGCACCCCTTGTTGGATCGAGCTGCACCTCAACGGCCCCCTGCAGTGGCTGGACAAGGTGCTCATGCAAATGGGTTCCCCTAGCATCCGCTGCTCCAGTGTGTCATAGGAATACTCTTCCCACCCTCTCTGTCACAGCACCAGTGAATAAAACAGACACCATAGACACATCAACTAAAGGATCAGAAAGGGTTCGGCAGGCATTGAGAGAAGGCTTTGAGTTTTTGGAAGAAGAGCCTGTAGGCTGAGAGAGCCCAACCCTCGTCTGCGACATACTCTCCCCAACCCTCGTCTGCGACATACTCTCCCCAACCCTCGTCTGCGACATACTCTCCCCAACCCTCGTCTGCGACATACTCTCCCCAACCCTCGTCTGCGACATACTCTCCCCAACCCTCGTCTGCGACATACTCTCCCCAACCCTCGTCTGCGACATACTCTCCCCAACCCTCGTCTGCGACATACTCTCCCCAACCCTCGTCTGCGACATACTCTCCCCAACTCTCGTCTGCGACATACTCTCCCCAGCCCTCGTCTGCGACATACTCTCCCCAACCCTCGTCTGCGACATACTCTCCCCAACCCTCGTCTGCGACATACTCTCCCCAACCCTCGTCTGCGACCAACTCTCGTCTGCGACATACTCTCCCCAGCCCTCGTCTGCGACATACTCTCCCCAGCCCTCGTCTGCGACATACTCTCCCCAACCCTCGTCTGCGACATACTCTCCCCAACCCTCGTCTGCGACATACTCTCCCCAACCCTCGTCTGCGACATACTCTCCCCAACCCTCGTCTGCGACATACTCTCCCCAGCCCTCGTCTGCGACATACTCTCCCCAACTCTCGTCTGCGACATACTCTCCCCAACTCTCGTCTGCGACATACTCTCCCCAACCCTCGTCTGCGACATACTCTCCCCAACTCTCGTCTGCGACATACTCTCCACACCAACTGACAGCACTTTTTTTACGTTTTGTGGCAAAAGGGGGCGTGTGCATTAAAACAGGACGGCGTTGTTATCGCCTCTGTCATAGACGTTTTTTTTTTTATTGAACATGTTTAATATGTCGGCATCTAGTGCCAACACCGCTGTAGTATGGGAGATTTTAAGGCATGAGATTCCTCCATTTTCTTTTCTGTTTTTGTTATCATTGTGTAGTTAGTTGTACATATGTTTATGTAGCGGCGCAAGATAATTACTAGATTGGGTATTTTCGGAATGGTGAGTGATACTGCTTTTTATATAGCATGCTAGAATAACATGAAGTTTTACACATTTCAGTGGAGTTTGTTTCTATGGTTAGGTGGTTTTTTTCGTTGTCTTTTTGTTGCAAATTTGTAGAATGCCGCCCATTTGTTAGCTGATTGAAAATATATGAATTTGTCGTAATGAAATATGTTCCTCCCTTGCCACTTCTGAGTAGTGTGTAAAGGGAAATCTAGTAAGAAGCTTTAGGGCGAGGTCGATGTCCTCCTGTCTGTCCATTCCCCTGGGCGGGTTTTCCATGTTCTCCAGTTTGTCCCGGAACAATGCAGATCGTGTTTGTAATCCGTCTTTTTGGAAGCGCGCCAAAACTCTTTCCCGCACAGTCAGAGACCATTGGCTTGTGGATTTGTACTGTCACCCAGATATCCTCTGACTGTCTGAGGAGTTTGACATAGCAGTGTATTTCTCAATACATCTGAAAGTGGTTTGATTATCCATAGCATTTGACAAAATTAGAACTTTACAAAAATAGTTTTTGTATTTTATCCCCTTTTTCTCGGCAATTTTGTGATTTCCAATTGCGATCCTATTACGATCTTGTGTCAAGGCTGCAACTCCCCAATGGGCTCGGGAGAGGCGTAGGTCGAGCCGTACATCCTCCGAAACATGACACGCCAAGCCGCACTTCTTAACACCCGCCCACTTAACCCAGAAGCCAACTGCACCAATGTGTCGAAGAAAACATTGTTCAACTGACGACCGAAGTCAGCCTGCAGGCGCCCGGCCCACCACTAGGAGTTGCTAGAGCGCGATGAGGCAAATAAAGCCCCACCGGCCAAACACTCCCCTAACCTAGACAATGCTGGGCCAATTGTGCACTGCCCTATGAGACTCCCGGTCACAGTTGTTTGTGACACTGCCTGGGATCGAACCCAGGTCTGCAGTGACGTCTCAAGCTTTAAACCGCTGAGCGACTCGGGAGGCCTTGACACAAACTTTTGTCCTGGCAATGGTCGTGTTGAGTGACGTTGCCCCTGCATTTTACAAGAAATCTCAAATTCTGGAATCCAATCATTTATATAGGCAAACATATTTCAAGTGGCAATTCTTAGTGTCCATTTTGGAAAAGTGCCTATTGACTGCTTATGGGCATTGCAGAGTGTTGCCAGTCAGCTGTTGTTCTCAGAACCTAGGATTAAGCTAAGTCCTTCCTCATCTCTATTTTACTACAGAAGTGTAATGTTCTGTATTTTGTAATGAAACGCCATGCGAGACTGTATGGTGCTGATGTGAAAACCCTGACAGGTGCATTATCACTTGTTAAAAGCTACCTAGTCTGATCTCGCTCGCTCTCTCTCTCTCACACACACACACACACACACCAGTTGCCATGCTCCCGTCCTTGGCTGATACCCGTCTCAATCTGCACATTTTCTAGGACTCCATGGTTTCCCCTGGAAGTGATAACGGTTGTTTCATCACCGTTTCTTTGATGTAGTACTCACTCAGATCCAGCAGGGGGTGCTACTCTCACCCCCAAAAAACACGTGTATATACATCTAGAAAAAGTCAAATGCATGCTTATTTTCACACTCGTCCCCTTTCTTTTGTAATGTAGATTCTATTTTGCTACCAAGTATTTTTGTAGAAAGGGGATGGTATAGCATTATATGCTCTGCTCCTGATGTCGTCACGGCGATGGAGACATACTGCTGTCAGGTGGAGAGGATACTGTTTTGGGGAAAGCAGATTTTGTTTTGTTTATTTAGTTTTTTTAAGGGAAATGTTTGCCACGGTCGGGCTATGTACATAGTAGGACCAAGTCCCCTTTCTCTCAGTCAGTACTTTCTTGAATACTCTACTCCTCTTATGAAATGCAGGATTTTAAGCCTTGTTACTGTGTGCGTGGAAGTGTATGAGTGTTTGTGTCTATGAATATGATCATTGTGGTCCTGATGGTTTTGGGCTAGAGGAGGACAGAAGGGAAGTAGGGGTGAGATCAGATCTCCCTGTAATGACCGACAGCATCGCTTATTATTAAAATCCCCTCACTGAAGACTGCACTGTCCGGAATGGCACCCTATTCCCTACATAGTGCACTACTACCCATAGGGCGCTGGTCAAAAGTAGTGCACTACTACCCATAGGGCGCTGGTCAAAAGTAGTGCACTACTACCCATAGGGCGCTGGTCAAAAGTAGTGCACTACTACCCATAGGGCGCTGGTCAAAAGTAGTGCACTACTACCCATAGGGCGCTGGTCAAAAGTAGTGCACTAAGTGCCATTCCAGATGCAGCCCATTTGTCTTTATTAGGAGTGGTCTGGGTTTTGGGTGTTTCCATTCCCATCTTACTGTATGGAGGTGCTTGGTAGAGGTGGAGGGAATTGAACCATGGTCTCCTACAGCACTTAGTTAGTTAAGTGCATTGACCAAGCGCAAGCGTCTGTCTTGACGCTAACCCAACGGTGATAACTGCTAGCCGTTATCGTTACAGTGATGCTAACCCAACGGTGCTAGCTGTTAACATTAGTGATGCTAACCCAACAGTGCTAACTGCTAGCAGTTAACATTACAGTGATGCTAACCCAACGGTGCTAACTGCTAGCCGTTATCATTATAGTGATGCTAACCCAACGGTGCTAGCTGTTAACATTAGTGATGCTAACCCAACGGCGCTAACTGCTAGCAGTTAACATTACATTGATGCTAAGCCAACGGTGCTAGCCGTTAACATTAGTGATGCTAACCCAACGGTGCTATCCGTTAACATTACAGTGACACAGAGCAGTGTGTATGAGGGTATACTGTATCACTGTTTTTCACTGCTCTCCGTGTACATTGTCCTACAAGGACATTTCAGAAAAAGTAGTATCTACCGATCTGGAGAAAGAGATTTGCTCTTTGTAAAGCTGTCCCCAAGTGTCCAGGTGAATTGAACCTAAACTCACCGTCCTATAGGACCATTGAAAATCCAATGGTACATGCATTTACCTGATAGAATATATTTTATTAGCAAAGAAATGTTTTAATCTGCTCATCAAGTTGTATTGCTTGTTCTTGTTTCCACCCGTACTATTCTGTGTATTAGTTGTTTGTCCTTTTTATGCTCCCAAATCTTTTAATGTCATTTTGTATAAATATATATCCTTATTTTTTTCTTTGCATAGGAAATGTTGTCAAAATGATGCATCATACTTGTATCTGTTATTGTTGGTCTTTTAATAAAAAATACATATCTCAAACGATTCTGGTGTAGCCTATTATCATTTTATTAGCTAGGACAAATCCCTTTTTACACCAAGTCAATACATTTAATGCTGCTATATGTGACTTTTTTGGGGCACCCCGATCAAATTCACATAGTAATATGAGTTATAGATCAGTCGTTGTCATGGAAAGCAAGTCTAAGAAGCGGTAGATTGGTTCTATGCTCGATATTTCTATGCTTCCCATTCTTAAATTTTTGTGTTTTCCTCTTTTACTTTAGGTTTTGTACACCAGGTTCAAACTGCTGGAAATACAATCTGTTTGGTTATGGAAAAGAGATTTCACAGCGGTTTAGATGGTACAATGATTCTCTACACAACTTGCTTATTTTGTCACATAAACTGAAATTAGGAAAACTACTTGAATTTTAGCAACCAGGAAATGCCGGAGCGATTTCTGCATAGTGCATCTTTAAGTTTATTCGCACACCAAAACATGTATATTTATATGTACATTTTCTTGCTTTTACAGCCATTTTGCTGTTGACCTTTTGTTACGTTCTCTGTGTCCAGGCAGCAGTTATCTAGATGGCGTGAGACAGGTGGGATTAATGATCGGGAGGTACTCTCCATGTTTTAGATTGGCTGACATTATTTCAGCCACATCAGATATACATACTGTAGGGATAACTACTGTAAGAGGGGAAATGAGACACATTAAGCTCGAGAGCTGTTCACAAATCATGTCATAAAACCAATAGAATGTTATTTTAACGCTGTTTTTCAGAGTTCTCTTATTAACAATTTACAAAGACTTTAAATATCTACTGTGTGAATTTTTTTTTTAACACATTTTATTCTCTGAGGTAAAATCTGGATAGTACCATGATCCATGACTTCATGTTTTGCACTTTAGTTCAGATATTCTACTGTACGTTGAGGACCTATAGTTGGGCCAACCAAACGCTCTAAGGCCGTCCCTGGTGTAAAGCATAAAGCGCTTACCTGGATAGTTTATAACCCAAGGGTCTCCAACAGGTCGATAGTGAGCTACCAGTAGCTCGCAGCGCACCTGAAGTATGTGGACACCCCTTCGAATTGGTGGATTCGGCTATTTCGGCCACACCCGCTGCTGACAGGTGTATAACATCGAGCACACAGCCATGCAATCTCCAAAGACAAAAATTGTCAGCTCTTACCGAAGAGCTCAGTGACTTTCAACGTGGCACCATCATAGGATGCCACCTTTCCAACAAGTCAGTTTGTCAAATTTCTGCCCTGCTAGAGCTGCCCCGGTCAACTGTAAACGTCTAGGAGCAACAACAGCTCAGCCGTGAAGTGATAGGACACAAGCTCACAGAACGGGACTGCTGAAGCGCATAGTGTGTAAAAATCATCTGTCCTCGGTTGCAACACTCACTACCAAGTTCCAAATTGCCTCTAGAAGCAACGTCAGCACAATACCTGTTAGTTGGGAGTTTCATGAAATGGATTTCATTGGACTCTGGAGCAGTGGAAACGTGTTCTCTGGAGTGATGAATCACGCTTCACAATCTGGCAGTCCAAATCTGGGTTTGGCGGTTGCCAAGAGAACACTACCTGCCCTAATGCATAGTGCCAACTAAAGTTTTGGGAAGGAGGAATAATGGTCTGGGGCTGTTATTCATGGTTTGGGCCCCTTAGTTCCAGTGAAGGGAAATCTTAACACTACAGAATACAATGACTTTCTAGACAATTCTGTGCTTCCATCTTTGTGGCAACAGTTTGGGGAAGGCCCTTTCCTGTTTCAGCATTACAATGCCACAGTGCACAATGCGAGGTCCATACAGAAATGGTTCGTCAAGATTGGTGTGGAAGAACTTGACATGCCTGCACAGAGTCCTGAACTCAACCCCATCAAACACCTTTGGGATGAATTGGAACGCCAACTGCGAGCCAGACTTAATCGCCCAACATCAGTGCCCGATCTCACTAATGCTCTTGTGGCTGAATGGAAGAAAGTCCCCGCAGCAATGTTCCATCACCTAGTGGAAAGCCTTCCCAAAAGAGTGGAGGCTGTTATAGCTGCAAATGGGGGACCAACTCCATATTAATGCCCATGATGTTGGACTAAGAGATGTCCACATACTTTTGGTCATGTAGAGTATGAGTAGCTCGCCAAACAATTCTGAAAGTACATGTTTTCCACCGCAAACGGCAATAAACAAATCTCCCAATTATCAGACACAGCAGCTCCCAGCTACTATCTAACCAACGCAATCTTGACATGATTCCACCCCTGTTAGCTGCTATTGCTTTAAAAAGACAAACCTATCACGATATCTGCCAATTAATTTCCGTCAATATTGCCTGTCTTTCTGTCTGTGGGGTGCGCGGGTTTGTCTATCACTCCGTGTATAGCCAGTTGATGTGATACCTGTTGTGGGTTGAAATACTTTCCCCAAAACCTTCTCGATTACATGTTAACTGAAAAGTAGAGAGAGGGAGAGAGAGAGAGACCTGGATAGTTCCTCTGTTAGGTTGGGGATAGCCGGGCCCTGGTTGGTGAGTAATCTGATGCTCCTCTGGGCTGCAGACATGAACAGGACCACTAATTACAGGCTTGCAGCCCAACGCAAGCTGTTTCGCTCTCCATGTTTCACCATTGCTAGGTAACAGCTAATATAAACCATGCCCACGTCTGAGAGAATCGCAGCTCCGGCCACTGCGATATGAAGATGTGCTTTGTTCAGACGCCCGTGGGGCAAGGAGAACCTGCTGTCACTTCAGGAAGCACCACCCACTGACACAACAGACAATGGGCTGAAGGGTGGAGATTTAGGTCCAGATGGACATTCCTTATTACACTTCAAAAAGCCTGTCAGATCTTTCAGACCTCAAGTCTTATGTTGAGATGCATATGTCCCAGGCCAGTCAATGTCTCAGCAGGCCAGAATGGGAAAGATATCACCATATCTTATTCAGAAAGTTAGGCCTATGCTTATTCCTACTAGCATTTACATGTTAGTCATTTAGCAGACATTCTTATCCAGAGCCACTTACAGGATCAATTAGGATTAAGTGCCTTGCTCAAGGGCACATCAACAGATTTCACCTAGTCAGCTCGGGGATTCAAACCAGCAACCTTTTGGTTACTCACCCAACCGCTAGGTTACCTGCCACTAGCAGTCACAGACATATACCCTATGAAATGATTGCTGACTCATTGTTGTTAATGTCTTATGTTGTTATGTCTTTTTGACCCTTGTGTTTTGATGTCTTTTTGACCTTTGTGTTTTGATGACTCTCGTCTCTGACTGTGTCTACTTGTATTTATTCAGCGCCACACTTCACCTCATTACCAGGCTGAGCCTTCAGCCCTTTAGAGCAGGTACACATGTAGATGGCCTTGGCTACGTCTTAAGCTGAGATGTATATTATTATGCTGCTTTACCACTGTAACACCAGTGTTACGCTAGTGTATACACCCTTATGTTACACTAGTGTATACACCCTTATGTTACACTAGAGAAATTGTGTTTCCATAGCTAGGGCTGACAGTGAGGACTTGTGAAGAGCAGAATCAACAACCTCTGCATCATCAAAACAGTTGCTTTGTGAGAAGGTGTTAAAGTCCACAGGCAGCCATTGTTACATAGCTGAAAAGTACCAGTTGATCGACTTTGGTCGGTCCACTGTGAGAGCAGGTCCGCTGGAGCCATGGCCCAGTGAGGCATGGGTTCCGGCCCGTGTAAATGAAACAGAAAGTCTGAGCCTTTTGGGCACAACACAATGTGCCAAGATGGCTACCCATAAAACGTCCTACTACTACTCTTCTTTAATAATGAACAATGGTTTGGGGGGAAATCTACAACACAGGGGGTCTTTGAATCATTGATTGAGCTCTGTCTCTATGTAGCTTGTAACTTTGGTTGTGTGGATTGACCCAGTTTGTCTACACTTTCCATCATATTTTTACTTTGAACGCTTGTTTTGACGTCATGACTGCTGCTTTCCAACATCTTATCTCCAGACCTTCAAACCACTAAGGCACTCATGTTATTCTAGTAACTATACACATGTTTATGTAAGTTATGAGGGAATACTTTATGGCAAACCCCAATGAACCGTAGAGATGCTACAGTCAGAAATCCTAATGAATGAGAGAGATGCTACAGTCAGAAATCCTAATGAATGAGAGAGATGCTACAGTCAGAAATCCTAATGAACTGTAGAGATGCTACAGTCACTTACTAGTCATAGACAGAGTTCCTAATGAACGAGAGAGATGGAACAATCACAGACAGTCCGAGATCCTAGTGTAACATAAGGGTGTATACCCTAGTGTAAAATAAGGGTGTATACACTAGTGTAAAATAAGGGTGTATACACTAGTGTAACATAAGGGTGTATACCCTAGTGTAACAGGAGAGATGCTGGGGCGGCATTTAGCCTAGTGGTTAGAGCATTGGGCGGGTAGCCAAAAGGATGCTAGATCGAATCCCCGAGCTGACAAGGTAAAAATCTGTCGTTCTGCCCTTGTCATTCTGCCATGAAGTACTTTGAAAGGTTGGTAATGGCTCACATCAACACCATTATGCCAGAAACCCTAGACCCACTCCAATTTGCATACAGATCCACAGATGATGCAATCTCTATTGCACTCCACACTGCCCTTTCCCACCTGGACAAAATAAACACTTATGTGAGAATGCTATTCATTGACTACAGCTCAGTGTTCAACACCATAGTACCCTCAAAGCTCAACACTAAACTAAGCATCCTGGGACTAAACACCTCCCTCTGCAACTGGATCCTGGACTTCCTGATGGGCCGCCCCCAGGTGGTGAGGGTAGGTAGCAACACATCTGCCACGCTGATCCTCAACACTGGAGCTCCCCAAGGGTGTGTGCTCAGTCCCCTCCTGTACTCGCTGTTCACCCACGACTGCATGGCCAGGCACGACTCCAACACCATCATTAAGTTTGCAGACGACACAACAGTGGTAGGCCTGATCACCGACAACGTCGAGACAGCCTATAGGGAGGAGGTCAGAGACCTGGCGGGGCGGTCAACCTATCCCTCAACCGACTAAGACTAAGGAGATGATTGTGGACTACAGGAAAAGGAGGACCGAGCAGGCCCCCATTCTCATCGACGGGGCTGTAATGGAGCACCAAGTTCCTTGGTGTCCACATCAACAACAAACTAGAATGGTCCAAATACACCAAGACAGTCGTGAAGAGGGCACGACAAAGCCTATTCCCCTCAGAAAACTAAAAAGATTTGGCATGGGTCCTGAGATCCTCAAAAGGTTCTACAGCTGCAACATCAAGAGCATCCTGACTGGTTGCATCACTGCCTGGTATGGCAATTGCTCGGCCTCTGACTGCAAGGCACTAGAGGGCAGTGCGTACGGCCCAGTACATCACTGGGGCTAAGTTGACTGCCATTCAGGACCTCTACACCAGGCAGTGTCTGAGGAAGGCCCTAAAAATGGTCAAAGACCCCAGCCACCCCAGTCATAGACTGTTCTCTCTACTACCGCATGGCAAGTGGTACCGGAGTGCCAAGTCTAGGACAAAAAGGCTTCTCAACAGTTTTTACCCCCCAAGCCATAAGACTCCTGAACAGGTAATCAAATGGCTACCAGGACTATTTGCATTGTGTGCCCCCCCCCCCAACCCCTCTTTTACGCTGCTGCTGCTACTCTCTGTTTATCATATATGCATAGTCACTTTAACTATACATTCATGTACATATTACCTCAATCGGGCCGACCAATCAGTGCTCCCGCACATTGGCTAACTGGGCTATCTGCATTGTGTCCCACCACCCTCCACCCGCCAACCCCTCTTTTACGCTACTGCTACTCTCTGTTCATCATATATGCATAGTCACTTTAACCATACCTACATGTACATACTACCTCAATCAGCCTGACTAACCAGTGTCTGTATGTAGCCTCGCTACTTTTACAGCCTCTCTACTGTATGTAGCCTGTCTTTTTACTGTTGTTTTATTTCTTTACCTACCTATTGTTCACTTAATACCTTTTTTGCACTATTAGTTAGAGCCTGTAAGTAAGCATTTCACTGTATTTGGGGCACGTGACAAATAAACTTTGATTTGATTTGAACAAGGCAGTTAACCCACTGTTCCCCGGTAGGCCGTCATTGTAAATAAGAATTTGTTCTTAACTGACTTGCCTAGTTAAATAAATGTTAAATGAAAACTTTTTTTTTTGAGAAATGCTACAGTCACATCTAGTCATAGACAGTCAGAGATCCTAATGAACGGGAGAGATGCTACAGTCACATCTAGTCATAGACAGTCAGAGATCCTAATGAACAGGAGAGATGCTACAGTCACATCTAGTCATAGAGAGTCAGAGATCCTAATGAACGGGAGAGATGCTACAGTCACATCTAGTCATAGAGTCAGAGATACTAATGAACGGGAGAGATGCTACAGTCACATCTAGTCATAGAGAGTCAGAGATCCTAATGAACGGAAGAGTTGCTACAGTCACATCTAGTCATAGACAGAGATCCTAATGAATATGAGAGAGACGCTACAGTCACATACTAGCCATAGACAGTCATAGACTCTTCTAAGCTGAGAAGTAATGGTGAATTGGTAGGAATTGGTTATAGGAATTGGTTAGGGATATTCATGAGATAGAAGGAAAGTGAAGGAATTTCCTTCAGATCGCAAACTGGTCAGAGAGAACTGTTGGTTCTTCGGTCCCATTTTAAACAAATGTGTACATTTAAAGGCTTTATATAGCATACATAAATATATAGCCTACATAAAGGCTCCATAAGCACAGTATTGCCTGGAGCACAGCAGGTGTAACTGTCATGTCATGCTAGAAATGTACCTGCCATGTAGTGACAACGTGTAAATAAAGTTAAAGACTGCTGTCTTGATTTATCCTGGTCTGTTTACTGACAGCATGTTATTAGCTTAGCTTAGCATAAACAGACCGCTGTCTTGATTTATCCTGGTCTGTTTACTGACAGCATGTTATTAGCTTAGCTTAGCATAAACAGACCGCTGTCTTGATTTATCCTGGTCTGTTTACTGACAGCATGTTATTAGCTTAGCTTAGCATAAACAGACCGCTGTCTTGATTTATCCTGGTCAGTTTACTGACCGCATGTTATTAGCTTAGCTTAGCATAAACAGACCGCTGTCTTAATTTATCCTGGTCAGTTTACTGATCGCATTTTATTAGCTTAGCTTATCATAAACAGGCCGCTGTCTTAATTTATCCTGGTCAGTTTACTGACCGCATGTTATTAGCTTAGCTTAGCATAAACAGACCCCTGTCTTAATTTATCCTGGTCAGTTTACTGACCGCATGTTATTAGCTTATGTAACCGATGTGAAATGGCTAGTTAGTTAGCGGTGGTGCGCGCTAATAGCATTTCAATCAGTGACGTCACTCGCTCTGAGACTTGAAGTAGGTTTTCCCCTTGCATTGCAAGGGCCGTGGCTCTTGTGGCGCGATGGGTAACGATGCTTTGGTGGGTGTCAGTTGTTGATGTGTGCAAGGGTCCCTGGTTCGAGCCCGGGTTGGGGCGAAGAGAGGGACGGAACCTATACTGTTACATTGGTGCCGTGACCCGGATCATTGGTTGCTGCGGAAAAGGAGGAGGTCAAAGGGGGAGTGAGTGTAACCGATGTGAAATGGCTAGTTAGTTAGCGGTGGTGCGCGCTAATAGCATTTCAATCAGTGACGTCACTCGCTCTGAGACTTGAAGTAGGGTTTCCCCTTGCAATGGCTTTTGTGGTGCGATGGGTAACGATGCTTCGTGGGGTGTCAGTTGTTGATGTGTGCAAGGGTCCCTGGTTCGAGCCCAGGTTGGGGGCAAAGAGAGGGACGGAACCTACACCGTTACACTTAGCTTAGCATAAACAGATGCCGTTCGGCCATCACTCATTCATATATTTTTATGTACATATTCTTATTCATTCCTTCACACTTGTGTGTATAAGGTAGTTGTTGTGAAATTGTTAGGTTAGATTACTTGTTAGATATTACTGCATGGTTGGAACTAGAAGCACAAGCATTTCGCTACACTCGCATTAACATCAGCTAACCATGTGTATGTGACAAATAATATTTTATTTGATGATTTGATTAGATTTTTTCAATTTACTGACAGCATGTTATTAGCTTAGCTTAGCATAAACAGACCGCTGTCTTAATTTATCCTGTTCAATTTACTGACAGCATGTTATTAGCTTAGCTTAGCTTAGCATAAACATGCCGTTGTCTTAATTTAACCAGGATCCATCTTGGGAATATCCCCTTCAACTGCCAACACCAAACCAGGACCTGTAATTATTTATCCTGGTTTGGTGTTGCCAGTTGAAGGGGATATTACCCCTTCAGCATCTTAATTAACTTGTGTTATGTCACTCTTTTAGAAGCACAGCTGTTTTGGGGACATTGATATGGTGTGTGGCTATGCATCCTACATAAGGAGTTGTTACATAACAATGCTTCTCCTTTCCTTTAGTGGGCAAGATGGATTTTTCCTCAAATTCTTTTCACTTATCCAGTCAGACATCCAGTCAGTTCAGATCCATGAGGACAGTTCAGATCCACGAGGACAATAGTCCTCCTCAGAAATGTCTCTACTGTCTCTGACTGGCTGTGTCACGTCTTCCTGTTATTCTAAACATTGGATTATTACACCCTCTGTCGGCATGTGGTTGAATTGCATTGACACTGACAGAGTAGCAAATGACACCCTATTCCCTATATAGTGCACTACTTTTGACCAGAATCTATGGGCTCTATTCCATATATATAGTCAGCTACTTTTAACCAGAGTCTATGGGTCCTGGTCATAATGTAGTGCACTATATAGGGAATAGGGTAGCGTTTAGGATGTGCGAGTAGCGTAGTCCGTACCGTAAACAAACGTCTAACCACAAACCCCAAATGACGCACTGCCCAGCCAATGACGTTACAGTGGTGACACTGGACATGTCAGATTCCTGAATGAGGGAAAATGCCGACTTCGCTGAGTAAAGGAAGCAGCAACAACCGTCCTTACGTTCTAATTTTGTAAAAGACAAATTGATCAAAAACTGGTGTAGACCTTATTCGTTAGTGTTTTTTGGCCCAATATTTGTAATTTAGCAGTCCCTCTTATCCAGAGCGACTAACAATTAGTGCATGCATCTTAAGATAACTAGGTTAGCTAGTTATAGTCATATTATAATATTTGCTGATCATTTGTGAGTCTGGATAATTAATAATGGCGTTTTTGTCAATGTCCAAACTGAAGACGTTACCTCTGGATGGTGGTAGAGGTTTGACGATCATCACACCACCTTAGTAACCGTAGTAAATTCAACATCGCCATCTACTGGCTATACTGCTGAAGCAAAGTGAAATGAGCGATAACTAACATTGGACCTTAGTATTGTATTCTCACTTGATATCATACAGTACATTGGATTAAGTATTAAATGCACAGTATGTCCCTTAATGAACATGAATACATACAGTGGTAAAGTACTTAAGTAAAAAATACTTGAAAGTACTACTTAAGTCGTTTTTTTGGTATCTCTACTTTACTATTTATATTTTAGCCAACGTTTATTTTATTTATGTACATTCCTAAAGAAAATAATGTACTTTTTACTCCATACATTTTTCCTCACACCCAAAAGTACTCAGGAAAATGGTCAAATTCACACAGAAGAGAACATCCCTAGTCATCCCTACTGCCTCTGATCTGGTGGACTCACTAAACACAAATGCTTTGTTTGTAAATGATGTGTCAGTGTTGGAGTGTACCTCTGACTATCTGTAAATGATGTGTCAGTGTTGGAGTGTACCCCTGACTATCTGTAAATGATGTGTCAGTGTTGGAGTGTACCCCTGACTATCTGTAAATGATGTGTCAGTGTTGGAGTGTACCCCTGACTATCTGTAAATGATGTGTCAGTGTTGGAGTGTACCCCTGACTATCTGTAAATGATGTGTCAGTGTTGGAGTGTACCCCTGACTATCTGTAAATGATGTGTCAGTGTTGGAGTGTACCTCTGACTATCTGTAAATGATGTGTCAGTGTTGGAGTGTACCCCTGACTATCTGTAAATGATGTGTCAGTGTTGGAGTGTACCCCTGACTATCTGTAAATGATGTGTCAGTGTTGGAGTGTACCCCTGACTATCTGTAAATGATGTGTCAGTGTTGGAGTGTACCCCTGACTATCTGTAAATGATGTGTCAGTGTTGGAGTGTACCTCTGACTATCTGTAAATGATGTGTCAGTGTTGGAGTGTACCCCTGACTATCTGTAAATGATGTGTCAGTGTTGGAGTGTACCCCTGACTATCTGTAAATGATGTGTCAGTGTTGGAGTGTACCCCTGACTATCTGTAAATGATGTGTCAGTGTTGGAGTGTACCCCTGACTATCTGTAAATGATGTGTCAGTGTTGGAGTGTACCTCTGACTATCTGTAAATGATGTGTCAGTGTTGGAGTGTACCCCTGACTATCTGTAAATGATGTGTCAGTGTTGGAGTGTACCCCTGACTATCTGTAAATGATGTGTCAGTGTTGGAGTGTACCCCTGACTATCTGTAAATGATGTGTCAGTGTTGGAGTGTACCCCTGACTATCTGTAAATGATGTGTCAGTGTTGGAGTGTACCTCTGACTATCTGTAAATGATGTGTCAGTGTTGGAGTGCACCCCTGACTATCTGTAAATGATGTGTCAGTGTTGGAGTGTACCCCTGACTATCTGTAAATGATGTGTCAGTGTTGGAGTGTACCCCTGACTATCTGTAAATGATGTGTCGGTGTTGGAGTGTTCCCCTGACTACTATCTGTAAATGATGTGTCGGTGTTGGAGTGTTCCCCTGACTACTATCTGTAAATGATGTGTCGGTGTTGGAGTGTACCCCTGACTATCTGTAAATGATGTGTCGGTGTTGGAGTGTTCCCCTGACTACTATCTGTAAATGATGTGTCTGTGTTGGAGTGTACCCCTGACTATCTGTAAATGATGTGTCAGTGTTGGAGTGTACCCCTGACTATCTGTAAATGATGTGTCAGTGTTGGAGTGTACCCCTGACTATCTGTAAATGATGTGTCAGTGTTGGAGTGTACCCCTGACTATCTGTAAATGATGTGTCAGTGTTGGAGTGTACCCCTGACTATCTGTAAATGATGTGTCAGTGTTGGAGTGTACCCCTGACTATCTGTAAATGATGTGTCAGTGTTGGAGTGCACCCCTGACTACTATCTGTAAATGATGTGTCAGTGTTGGAGTGTACCCCTGACTATCTGTAAATGATGTGTCAGTGTTGGAGTGTACCCCTGACTATCTGTAAATGATGTGTCAGTGTTGGAGTGTACCCCTGACTATCTGTAAATGATGTGTCAGTGTTGGAGTGTACCCCTGACTATCTGTAAATGATGTGTCAGTGTTGGAGTGTACCCCTGACTATCTGTAAATGATGTGTCAGTGTTGGAGTGTACCCCTGACTATCTGTAAATGATGTGTCAGTGTTGGAGTGTACCCCTGACTATCTGTAAATGATGTGTCAGTGTTGGAGTGTACCCCTGACTATCTGTAAATGATGTGTCAGTGTTGGAGTGTACCCCTGACTATCTGTAAATGATGTGTCAGTGTTGGAGTGCACCCCTGACTACTATCTGTAAAAGAAAACCGTGCCGTCTGGTTTGCTTAATATATGACATTTTAAATGGTTTATACTTGTACTTTTACTTTCGATACTTAAGTACATTTAAAACCAAATACTTTTAGACTTTTACTCAAGCAGTATTTTACTGGGTGACTTTCACTTTTACTTGAGTCATTTTCTATTAAGATATCTTTACTTTTACTCCAGTATGACAATTGAGTACTTGTTCCACCAATGAATACATATAATATGTTATGAATCTCAAGGCACTGCAACTCATGTATTTCAGCTAGAACAATGTATGTTGATTCCAAACACATTCACACAGTTGCTGAATATCATCCGTCCATAATATGGTCCTTCCATATACCGATGGAATAAAAGGTGAACTAAACTGATTTATCACGTCATTACTTTATATTCAGTCATTATTTATTTGGACAATAAAAATAAACGAATGGACCAAAACCAAATATCCACCATATATTGTACAGCATGACATTATTTATCGTAACCATCTTAGTGAGACCGAACTTGAACACTTGCGTGGTTTGTGCTACACATGAGTAATTGTTTAGGTTATGTATAGCCTCTGGGCATGTTATTAGAACACACACACACACACACACACACACGACACACCTATTCCTTTAACGTTATGAATTTCTTCACTGCAGACTATCGACGTTCTGCCTCTTCATCTCCGCTAAGTGTATCGCATCAATACTGACTTGTATTCATCCTCCGGGGGCTAGTTGATTAGAAATTATTACACAAATTATTACAGCTAATGGAGATGAATGGAGTGTTATTACACAGTGATGGACTGCCTCTCCCCAACCTGCCCCATTACCAGAGCTGTAGCAGCCTCATGTCTATACTGGGTTGGTAGTCTATGATCAGAGCTGTACCAGCCCCATGTTTATACTGGGTTGGTAGTCTATGACCAGAGCTGTAGCAGCCCCATGTCTATACTGGGTTGGTAGTCTATGACCAGAGCTGTAGCAGCCCCATGTCTATACTGGGTTGGTAGTCTATGACCAGAGCTGTAGCAGCCCCATGTCTATACTGGGTTGGTAGTCTATGATCAGAGCTGTAGCTGCCCCATGTCTATACTGGGTTGGTAGTCTATGATCAGAGCTGTAGCAGCCCCATGTCTATACTGGGTTGGTAGTCTATGATCAGAGCTGTAGCAGCCCCATGTCTATACTGGGTTGGTAGTCTATGATCAGAGCTGTAGCAGCCCCATGTCTATACTGGGTTGGTAGTCTATGACTTCCTCTGTGGTGGAGAGTGATGGGAGAGGGCTAAATGAACAGATGACTGCAGTCAGCCTCGTCTCCACAAAAAGATGGGCCGACGTGAAGGTCACTACGGCGCAGGTGATGACAGTGAGAACATTTGTTAGTAAACAAATTAATCTTCTGAAAGGTCACCATTTGTTTCACGCCGTCTTCTTCCCCCCTCCCTCTGTCACCCTCCTCCCCTCTTCTTCCTCCCTTCCTCCACTCTTCGTTAACTTATCTCACTGTACCGTGAGTTTGTCATGAGGAAAGCGGCTGTCACTTCCGGGTCTTTGTTCCGTCTGCCAGCCAGGCCCTGGCGAAAAAACGCAGATTGTAGCATCATCAGCATTCGGCAGAAGTCGCCACCAACCTGATTGCTCCTCCATGGGCGGCTGGTTTACAGCTGTCTCCGGACAGAAGCTAGTACCTGGCCTTGCATGCCAACGAAGACGGGCATCAGCTTCCCCAACTGGCGCCCACTGGCCCTCTGCCCGATCGCCGTCCACACCGCACCTACCGTGTAAGCCAGCGCTCGTCCTCCTCTGTCAGCCATGCCAGCGAAGAGGCTGTCACCCTTTCACTACTACAGGGCTTTTCTCTCCAACAACATTCATAAGCACCTGGCCAGTGCTTCTGTTCTGTTTGAAAACTCTGCAGCTGAGAAATGTAAAAGTATGCAGAAATTAGGAGAGGTTGTGGGATGTTGTTTGTCTAGGCGGCAGCCTGAGGATCTTTAATTGTTTCACTCCTCAAAGCAGTTTTTTTTATGCTTGGCGCCAGGCTGGGATTTTGTTATAGTTGTCTACTCCGAATGTGTGTGTGACCCTCAAACATCCAAGCATGAGAAACACGTCCATACAGAATACAGCAAGACACTTTCCTACTACATATTTAAATATGTTGTGAGCATGAACGGTGTAACACAGAACCCTGAAAGAGACAGTATGAACGGTGTAACACAGAACCCTGAAAGAGACAGCATGAACGGTGTAACACAGAACCCTGAAAGAGACAGTATGAACGGTGTAACACAGAACCCTGAAAGAGACAGCATGAACGGTGTAACACAGAACCCTGAAAGAGACAGTATGAACGGTGTAACACAGAACCCTGAAAGAGACAGTATGAACGGTGTAACACAGAACCCTGAAAGAGACAGTATGAACGGTGTAACACAGAACCCTGAAAGAGACAGCATGAACGGTGTAACACAGAACCCTGAAAGAGACAGCATGAACGGTGTAACACAGAACCCTGAAAGAGACAGCATGAACGGTGTAACACAGAACCCTGAAAGAGACAGCATGAACGGTGTAACACAGAACCCTGAAAGAGACAGCATGAACGGTGTAACACAGAACCCTGAAAGAGACAGCATGAACGGTGTAAAACAGAACCCTGAAAGAGACAGCATGAACGGTGTAACGCAGAACCCTGAAAGAGACAGCATGAACGGTGTAACGCAGAACCCTGAAAGAGACAGCATGAACGGTGTAACGCAGAACCCTGAAAGAGACAGCATGAACGGTGTAACACAGAACCCTGAAAGAGACAGCATGAACGGTGTAACACAGAACCCTGAAAGAGACAGCATGAACGGTGTAACACAGAACCCTGAAAGAGACAGTATGAACGGTGTAACACAGAACCCTGAAAGAGACAGTATGAACGGTGTAACACAGAACCCTGAAAGAGACAGTATGAACGGTGTAACACAGAACCCTGAAAGAGACAGTATGAACGGTGTAACACAGAACCCTGAAAGAGAGAGCGAAAGAGAAAGAGAGGGAGCCGAGAAAGACGAGGTAAAAGAGAGCAGGAGGAACGAATGAAAAGGGAGCGCGTAAAAAATCTTTACTGACATGAGCCCGCTGTCACTGCTCTGATTAATGGCTGGCCGTGTCCTTGCCTGGTGGAAAGGTGTAGTGAGAGCACAGGCACTGACCTGAAACTAATAACATTGGACTGGAACAAGCCATCCAACCTAAGTGTGCGTGCTCTGTACTCTTGTATGTACTAGCAGTGGTGAGAGGAAGATACGACCACAGAGACCTTAAGAGGCAGGGTAGCAGGTCATCATGTCCCTATCAAGACCTTTGACCTGGAGGCAGGGTAGAAGCTCACCATGCCCCTATCAAGGCCTTTGACCTGGAGGCAGGGTAGCAGGTCATCATGTCCCTATCAAGGCCTTTGACCTGGGGCAGGGTAGCAGGTCATCATGTCCCTATCAAGGCCTTTGACCTGGAGGCAGGTCATCAGCAGGTCATCATGTCCCTATCAAGGCCTTTGACCTAGAGGCAGGGAAGCAGGTCACCATATCCATATCAAGGCCTTTGACCTAGAGGCAGGGAAGCAGGTCACCATATCCACATCAAGGCCTTTCACCTAGAGGCAGGGAAGCAGGTCACCATATCCATATCAAGGCCTTTGACCTAGAGGCAGGGAAGCAGGTCACCATATCCATATCAAGGCCTTTGACCTAGAGGCAGGGAAGCAGGTCACCATATCCATATCAAGGCCTTTGACCTAGAGGCAGGGAAGCAGGTCACCATATCCATATCAATGCCTTTGACCTGGAGGCAGGGTAGCAGCTCACCATGTCCCTATCAATGCCTTTGAACTCACTTCCTAGCTAGCACATTTGGTTCCTTGGAAGTTGTGGGAATGTATGTTTTTGGTTCCAAATTGGTTGTTGGAACAAAGCCATACGTTTCCTGACTGGTAAAAATGTACTTTTTTAAATGTTCTGAGATCAGAATAAATGTTTTTGCCTGTTCTGGGAATGTTTATTTTCTAGGTTCCAGGGAGGTTCTGAGAATGTTTTACTCTGGTTCCAGAGAGGTTCTGAGAACGTTTTACTCTGGTTCCTTGAACGTTTTTCTTGGAGGTTTTATTAACGCTCTGAGAATGGAAATTAGGTTATTTGGAGGTTTTTGAATTACTTCCTTAAAACTTTGACTGAATGTTTCAATATGACTTTTGAAAACACTGCTAGCTTATTTTGGGTTAACTTTTTTTTAACCCCAAGCACAGATGGGACACATGGAAATTAATTTCCTTAGCCATTAATCATGCAAATCACATTATTGTACATGGCATCACTGAGATTCAAACCTATAATCTTCTGTTTTCTATCCATGGAATTAGTCCACAACACCAACAGGATGGAGCTAGCATGCCAAGTTTTTGTTGTCTAGTCAAACAGACCCCATTTCAAAGGAAAGTAGCATTCATTAAGATCAGGTGTGGTCAATTAGAGTGTGCGGCAACACACCTACACACT
The DNA here is from genome assembly GCF_901001165.1 of Salmo trutta. NCBI lineage: Eukaryota > Metazoa > Chordata > Actinopteri > Salmoniformes > Salmonidae > Salmo > Salmo trutta. The sequence continues at coordinate 4,441,772 of NC_042985.1, forward strand.
TAATAAGATAAAGGATAGAGTTTCTTGATGCAAAGAACAGAATGTATATGTTTTTAAATAACATTCTTAGACCATTCCCTGAACGTTACTAATTGTATTTTTTTTATGGAAAGTTCTTAACGTTCTTTGAACAATTTGAAAACGTTACGCTAAATAGAGTCATTAGGAAACGTTATGCTGATGTTCTGAAATTCCCACAGAAGAATGTTGTTTTTTAACGTTCATGGAATAATTTGAGAACATGACTTGAAATAGAACCATGAGGAAACCTGTAGGAAATGTTATGCTGAAGTACTGAAATTCCCACAAAAGAACGTTGTTTCTTAACGTTCTCTGAACTATTGGAGAACATTCCCAATGTCAAACAATTTAGAGAACATTCCTAGAATATTACCGAAATTGGAATTAAATGTAACCATGTTTAAACTTTTAGGAAGTGTTCTGCTATAGTAATGAAATACCAATATATTTTTTTGTCAAGTTCTTTAAATGTGCTGAGAATGTTCCAAAGCCAAGCAACTATCCTGCACCATTACCACAAAGTTGTAGGAAGTTTGTATACAAAATAACCATAATAACCGCTCTCACCAAGCTCTAAGAAACATATGGTTCTCAGAACGTTATGTGCTAGCTGGGTTGTTTTAGGTCTGACCTCAGATCTGCTGTTTTGTTGACATTGGGTAGTAAAGGTAAAGTATACTGTATACCAGGGGTATTCAAATCTTACCCTGTGAGGTCCGGACTGCTGCTGGTTGTCTGTTCCACCTCACAATCAATTGTGCCCATCTGGTGTCCCAGGTCTAAACCAGGGACCGATTAGAGGGATAGAATAAACAAAAACACTGGCTTCCAGGTCCAGATTTAGAATTTGAGGGTTGTACAGTTGAAGTCAAAAGTTTACATACACCTTAGACAAAAACATTTAAACTCAGTTTTTCACAATTCTTGACATTTAATCCTAGTAAAAAATTCCCTGTCTTAGGTCAGTTAGGATCACCACTTTGTTTTAAGAATGTGAAATGTCAGAATAATAGTAGAAAGAATGATTTATTTCAGCTTTTATTTCTTTCATCACATTCCCAGTGGGTCCGAAGTTTACATACACTCAATTAGTATTTGGTAGCATTGTCTTTAAATTGTTTAACTTGGGTCAAACGTTTCGGGTAGCCTTCCACAAGCTTCCCACAATAAGTTGGGTGAATTTTGGCCCATTCCTCCTGACAGAGCTGGTGTAACTGAATCAGGTTTGTAGGCCTCCTTGCTCGCACACACTTTTTCAGTTCTGCCCACAAATTTTCTATGGGATTGAGGTCAGGGCTTTGTGATGGCCACTCCAATACCTTGACTTTGTTGTCCTTAAGCGATTTTGCCACAATTTTGGACGTATGCTTGGTGTCATTGTCCATTTGGAAGACCCATTTGCGACCGAGCTTTAACTTCCTGACTGATGTCTTGAGATGTTGCTTCAATATTTCCACATAATTTTCCTGCCTCATGATGTCATCTATTTTGTGAAGTGCACCAGTCCCTCCTGCAGCAGAGCACCCCCACAACATGATGCTGTTCCCCCGTGCTCCACGGTTGGGATGGTGTTCTTCGGATTGCAAGACTCTCCCTTTTTCCTCCAAACATAAGGATGGTCATTATGACCAAACAGTTCTATTTTTGTTTCATCAGACCAGAGGACATTTCTCCAAAAAGTACGATCTTTGTCCCCATGTGCAGTTGCAAACCGTAGTCTGGCTTTTTTATGGCGGTTTTGGAGCACTGGCCACTCGTTTTACTGTGGATATAGATACTTTTGTACCTGTTTCCTCCAGTATCTTCACAAGGTCCTTTGCTGTGGTTCTGGGATTGATTTTAACTTTTTGCACCAAAGTACGTTCATCTCACAGAACGTGTCTCCTTCCTGAGCGGTATGACGACTGCGTGGTCCCATGTGTTTATACTTGCGTACTATTGTTTGTACAGATGAACGTGGTACCTTCAGGCATTTGGAAATTGGCTGATTTCTTTGATTTTCCCATGATGTCAAACAAAGAGGCACTGAGTTTGAAGGTAGGCCTTGAAATACATCCACAGGTACACCTCCAATTGACTCAAATTATGTCAGTTAGCCTATCAGAAGCTTCTAAAGCCATGACACAATTAACTGGAATTTTCCAAGCTGTTTAAAGGCACAGTCAACTTAGTGTATGTAAACTTCTGACCCACTGGAATTGTGATACAGTGAATTATAAGTGAAATAATCTGTCCCTAAACAATTGTTGGAAAAATTACTTGTGTCATGTACAAAGTAGATGTCCTAACCAACTTGCCAAAACTATAGTTTGTTAAACCTCACTAGGGTAGGGGGCACTATTTTCACCTCCGGATGAAAAGTGGGCCCAAAGTAAACTGCCTGCTACTCAGGCCCAGAAGCTGCATATATGCATATAATTAGTAGATTTGGATAGAAAACACTCCAAAGTTTCTTACACTGTTCAAATAATGTTTGTGGGTATAACAGAACTGAAATGGCAGGCGAAAACCTGAGGAAAATCCATTCAGGAAGTGCCATTACTTTTAAATGGCTGTTTTTCCAATGAAAACCTATCCACCATTTAAAGGGATAGGACCCAGATTCTGTTCCCTATGACTTCCACTAGTTGTGAACAGTCTTTATACATTGTTTCAGGCTTTTATTCTGAAAAATGAGGGAGAATGACAACATTGAGTGAGTGGACCCTGGGATGTCCTCAGAAGGTAAGTGATTAATTTTATTGCTATTTCTGACTTTCGTGACTAATCTACTTGGCTGGTAACTGTACGTAATGTTTTGTGTGCTAAGCGCTGTCCTCAGATAATCGCATGGTTTGCTTTCGCCGTAAGCCTTTTTGAAATTGGACATGGCGGCTGGATAAACAAGAAGTTAAGCTTTATTTTGATGTATAACACATATTTTCAAGAATGTTAAATATTTGAATTGCAATTTCACTGGATGTTGGCCAGGTGAGACGCTACCGTCCCAGGTACCCATAAGAAGTTTATTAACAAGAAATATGTGGAGGGGTTGAAAAACTAGTTTTAATGACTCCAACCTAAGTGTATGTAAACTTCCCACTTCAACTGTATATTGTGTCCACTAGGTTTCTGTTTCTTAGCTCAGATGTGGTTTTGGTCATGATGGTTGTGTAACGTTTGTCGTCGGGAGACGAGGAAGCGGACCAAAACGCAGCTGGGAGCGAATACATGTTTATTTAACACACTAGAATTAAACATGTACACAAAATCAAGGAAAAAACTGCCAATACGTTACGTGCTCAAATAACGAGACAACCCACAAAACATCGTGGGGGAAAAGGAACTTAAATGTGATTCCCAATCAGACTTCACAAGCGACAGCTGTCTGATTGGGAAATCACCCCCGAGCCCAACATAGAAATAAAACACAAAGGCTATAACCAAAACATAGAAAATAAAGCATAGAAATGCCACACCCTGACCAAAATAGCAGAGTTCACCTGGTCAGGGCGTGACAGTACCCCCCCTCCAACGGTGCGTACTCCCGGCGCACCAAACTAAAGTCTATTAGGGGGGGGACCCGGGTGGGCGCCTCACCCTCGGTGGAGGCTCTGGCCCCGGGCGTGTTTCTCCCCCTGCCTCCACCCTAGCCCTACCCCTCTGGCCCGGACTGGACCACTGTGGAGCGGCATGCTCAGGCTCCGGAGCGGAGCCGTCGACCGGAACATGATTGGGCACCGGTGGACCAGACACGGGCCGTGCCGGACTGTGGACACGCACCATGGGCTTGGTGCGGGGAACAGGAACAGGCCGGACAGGACTGTGGACACGCACCGTGGGCTTGGTGCGGGGAACAGGGACGGGCCGGACAGGACTGTGGACACGCACCGTGGGCTTGGTGCGGGGAACAGGGACGGGCCGGACAGGACTGTGGACACGCACCGTGGGCTTGGTGCGGGGAACAGGGACGGGCCGGACAGGACTGTGGACACGCACCGTGGGCTTGGTGCGGGGAACAGGGACGGGCCGGACAGGACTGTGGCCACGCACCGTGGGCTTGGTGCGGGGAACAGGGATGGGCCGGACAGGACTGGGGACACGCACCACTAACCTGGTGCGGGGAGCAGGGACGGGCCGGGCCGGACTGGGGACACGCACCACTAACCTGGTGCGGGGAGCAGGGACGGGCCGGACAGGACTGGGGACACGCACCACTGACTTGGTGCGGGGAGCAGGGACGGGCCAGACAGGACTGGGGACACGCACCACTAACCTGGTGCGGGGAGCAGGGACGGGCCGGACAGGACTGGGGACACGCACCACTAACCTGGTGCGGGGAGCAGGGACGGGCCAGACAGGACTGTGAACACGTACTGGTGACCTGAAGCGTGGAGCCGGTTTAGCCACTCGTCCTGGCTGGATGCCCATCCTAGCACGGCATGTGCTGGGCATGTCCACCGGACGCACTGGGCTGTGCGGGCGCACTGGCGACACAGCGCGCAACTCTGCATACCATGGCTTGGTGCGGGAAGCAGGGACGGGCCGGACAGGACTGGGGACACGCACCGTGGGCTTGGTGCGGGGAACAGGAACGGGCCAGACAGGACTGTGAACACGCACTGGTGACCTGAAGCGTGGAGCCGGTTTAGCCACTCGTCCTGGCTGGATGCCCATCCTAGCACGGCATGTGCTGGGCATGTCCACCGGACGCACCGGGCTGTGCGGGCGCACTGGCGACACAGCGCGCAACTCAGCATACCATGGCTCCTCCTCCAGATCTTCCCTCTGCAGGTCCTCAATCAAACGCCTCATCTCCTTCTCTTCCTCCGCCGTCATCCCCCACGAGAGCAGTGGTCTGGGCTCTTCCTCTGCCCTTCCGGACCACCCCATTAGCCCCCCCCCAAAATTTTCTTGGGGCTGTTTTCCGGGCCTCCTCGACCGCCGCCTGCAACTCCGTCTACCGGCTGGCTTTTCCTCCTCGACCTGGGAGTCCGTCCGCCAGGGTCCTTTCCCCGACATGATCTCCTCCCAGGTCCAGAACTCCTTTCCCTCGCGAGCCCATCTCTCGCGCTCCTTTTCCTCCCGCTGCTTGGTCCTGGTTCGGTGGGTTGTTCTGTAACGTTTGTCGTCGGGAGACGAGGAAGCGGACCAAAACGCAGCTGGGAGCGAATACATGTTTATTTAACACACTAGAATTAAACATGTACACAAAATCAAGGAAAAAAACTGCCAATACGTTACGTGCTCAAATAACGAGACAACCCACAAAACATCGTGGGGGAAAAGGAACTTAAATGTGATTCCCAATCAGACTTCACAAGCGACAGCTGTCTGATTGGGAAATCACCCCGAGCCCAACATAGAAATAAAACACAAAGGCTATAACCAAAACATAGAAAATAAAGCATAGAAATGCCACACCCTGACCAAAATAGCAGAGTTCACCTGGTCAGGGCGTGACAGGTTGAGGTAAACAGGACTGAAAAATAGGCTGCCCGAAGAGCATAGTAATCATGGTCCCACTTTAAACCTAAGCATTTATACGTTGCAGTTGGTTTAAACTTTAAAGGGGGAATGTTGTGTTGTTGGGAGCTACACATGGACAGTCATCTTGTTCAGTGTCAATACTTGTAGCTATTTTTCATCTAGCTGTTACAACAGTAACCAACACCATACAACACCACCCAAAGCACATTTTCCTTTTTTATTTTCGGTAATTATATTTTGATTGGAGTTTTACATTCAGGTTTAGCCTCCGTTGTGAACAATATACGCATAACACTACAACATGAGACACTCAAAGGACTGCTTCTGAGGCTGCATGACACCATAACACATTAGAAAATATTACACGTTTTGCCTTTCAAACAATTTCAAATAAAACCACCGAGGTTTCTTCAACTCATTTGTTAGTCCAACATTTGCCAAAAAATCCTTCCCGCCGTGCCTGTATTGCTGAGGGGGACAGGAAGCCAACAGCTGGGCCATAATGGAGCTCTCAGGCACTTGTTCTCCCATGTAGAGCCAGCCCCTATCTGTTCACTACCAGATGTTCCATGGTTTCCTTCCAAATCAACACAGGGAACGCACGCACGCACGCACTCACTCACACACACACACACACACACACACACACACACACACACACACACACACACACACACACACACACACACACACACACACACCAGACATTCAATTGATGATTACAGAGTGACGGCGAGGTTAATTGCTGGTTTGGTGTTTATTTCCTTGTGAGGTCCTGTTACTAATGTATGCTGTGTTATTGTAAGTCAGATTGGTGGTGAGGGGCGGGGATCCAGAATCTGTTGATAGGTGAACCTGTTCCTCAGCCCGACTGAAGGAAAACCAACAGATCAGAGGCTCTTGACTCTGACGCTGTGGATGTGCTTCATAAGGACAGTGTGGTGTTGAGAGTGAAGTGGTTGTCTGTGGATGTTCTTCATAAGGACAGTGTGGTGTTGAGAGTGAAGTGGTTGTCTGTGGATGTGCTTCATAAGGACAGTGTGGTGTTGAGAGTGAAGTGGTTGTCTGTGGATGTGCTTCATAAGGACAGTGTGGTGTTGAGAGTGAAGTGGTTGTCTGTGGATGTGCTTCATAAGGACAGTGTGGTGTTGAGAGTGAAGTGGTTGTCTGTGGATGTTCTTCATAAGGACAGTGTGGTGTTGAGAGTGAAGTGGTTGTCTGTGGATGTGCTTCATAAGGACAGTGTGGTGTTGAGAGTGAAGTGGTTGTCTGTGGATGTGCTTCATAAGGACAGTGTGGTGTTGAGAGTGAAGTGGTTGTCTGTGGATGTGCTTCATAAGGACAGTGTGGTGTTGAGAGTGAAGTGGTTGTCTGTGGATGTTCTTCATAAGGACAGTGTGGTGTTGAGAGTGAAGTGGTTGTCTGTGGATGTGCTTCATAAGGACAGTGTGGTGTTGAGAGGGAAGTGGTTGTCTGTTGACATGTACAGTCCAAAACAAAACTGCAACAAACCATTGAAGGGGAGATAGGCAATAAGCCATCAGGGTCCTGTTCCCTTCCTCTCTCACCAGACCCTCTAACAACTACATTGGGTTGGCAGTTTTAAACGCCCCATCCCCACCATCATCACTACAGGAACGATTAACCATGACAGACTGCAGTCTACGGGGAGCACATGTAGCTCTGCTGTGGTCTCCTGTGGGGATGTTATGGGAGAATGTTGGTCCAGTCCAACCACTGGAGCTTCCAACAGTAGACCTCAGGGATGACTGGTCTGAAACAAAGAGAAGAGTAGGTGGACTCAGGCCAGACTGGGAGAATTCTATCTTCCATAGGAGGTATGGTGAATAGTGTAAACCACAAAAGCTGCTTCCCTTCTAGACTACCAGCCTCCCTTCTTTTTTAATTTAACCTTTATTTAACTAGGCAAGTCAGTTAAAACCTGTTGGGGCTAGGGGGCAGTATTTGCACGGCCGGATAAAAAACGTACCCAATTTAATCTGGTTACTACTCCTGCCCAGTAACTAGAATATGCATATAATTGTTTGATTTGGATAGAAAACACCCTAAAGTTTCTAAAACTGTTTGAATGGTGTCTGTGAGTATAACAGAACTCATTTGGCAGGCCAAAACCTGAGAAGATTCCAAACAGGAAGCGCTCTCTCTGACCATTTCATGGCCTTCTTGATCATCTCTAACCAAAACAAGGGATCTCTGGCATGACGTGACATTTTCTAACGCTCCCATAGGCTCTCAGAAGGCGCCAGAAAGCTGAATGGTGGCTTTGCAGGCCCTGGCTGAAAAACATTAGCGCATTTTGTAAGTGGTCGATCTGAGAACAATGAGACTGGGGCGCGCGTGCCCGAGCTGACACCATGTTTACTTTCTCTCTCTTTGAACGAAAACAACCACTCCCGGTCGGAATATTATCGCTTTTTTACGAGAAAAATGGCATAAAAATGTATTTTAAACAGCGGTTGACATGCTTCGAAGTACGGTAATGGAATATTTAGAATTCTTTTGTCACGAAACGCGTCTGGCGCGTCACCCTTATTTACCCTTCGGATAGTGTCTTGAACGCACGAACAAAACGCCGCTATTTGGTTATAACTATGGATATTTGGGACCAAACCAACATTTGTTATTGAAGTAGAAGACCTGGGAGTGCATTCTGACGAAGAACACCAAAGGTTATCAAACTTTTCTAATAGTAAATCGGAGTTTGGTGAGTACCACACTTTGTGGGTGTCAAAATAGCTAGCCTGTGATGGCTGGGCTATCTACTCAGAATATTGCAAAATGTGCTTTCACCGAAAAGCTATTTTAAAATCGGACATAGCGAGTGCATATAGGAGTTCTGTATCTATAATTCTTAAAATAATTGTTATGTTTTTTGTGAACGTTTATCGTGAGTAATTTAGTAAATTCACCGGAAGTGTTCGGTGGGAATGCTAGTCACATGCAAGTCACATGCTAATGTAAAAAGCTGGTTTTTGATATAAATATGAACTTGATTGAACAAAACATGCATGTATTGTATAACATAATGTCCTAGGTGTGTCATCTGATGAAGATCATCAAAGGTTAGTGCTGCATTTAGCTGTGGTTTGGGTTTATGTGACATTATATGCTAGCTTGAAAAATGGGTGTCTGATTATTTCTGGCTGTGTACTCTGCTGACATAATCTAATGTTTTGCTTTCGTTGTAAAGCCTTTTTGAAACCGGACAGTGTGGTTAGATTAACGAGAGTCTTGTCTTTAAAATGGTGTAAAATAGTCATATGTTTGAGAAATTGAAGTAATAGCATTTCTAAGGTATTTGAATATCGCGCCACGGGATTACACTGGCTGTTGCAAGCGTCCCACCTAGCCCATAGAGGTTTGAACAAATTCTTATTTACAATGATGGCCTAGGAACAGTGGGTTAACTGCCTTGTTCAGAACGACAGATTTTAACCTTGTCAGCTCGGGGATCTAACCTTCCGGTTACTGGCCCAATGCTCTAACCACCAGACTACCTGTCTCCCTTCTAGACTACCTGTCTCCCTTCTAGACTACCTGTCTCCCTTCTAGACTACCTGTCTCCCTTCTAGACTACCGGCCTCCCTTCTAGACTACCTGTCTCCCTTCTAGACTACCTGTCTCCCTTCTAGACTACCTGTCTCCCTTCCAGACTACCTGTCTCCCTTCCAGACTACCTGTCTCCCTTCTAGACTACCTGTCTCCCTTCTAGACTACCTGTCTCCCTTCTAGACTACCTGTCTCCCTTCTAGACTACCTGTCTCCCTTCTAGACTACCTGTCTCCCTTCTAGACTACCTGTCTCCCTTCCAGACTACCTGTCTCCCTTCTAGACTACCTGTCTCCCTTCTAGACTACCTGTCTCCCTTCTAGACTACCTGTCTCCCTTCCAGACTACCTGTCTCCCTTCTAGACTACCTGTCTCCCTTCTAGACTACCTGTCTCCCTTCCAGACTACCTGTCTCCCTTCTAGACTACCTGTCTCCCTTCTAGACTACCTGTCTCCCTTCTAGACTACCTGTCTCCCTTCTAGACTACCGGTCTCCCTTCTAGACTACCTGTCTCCCTTCTAGACTACCTGTCTCCCTTCTAGACTACCTGTCTCCCTTCCAGACTACCTGTCTCCCTTCCAGACTACCTGTCTCCCTTCTAGACTACCTGTCTCCCTTCCAGACTACCTGTCTCCCTTCTAGACTACCTGTCTCCCTTCTAGACTACCTGTCTCCCTTCTAGACTACCTGTCTCCCTTCTAGACTACCGGTCTCCCTTCTAGACTACCGGCCTCCCTTCTAGACTACCTGTCTCCCTTCTAGACTACCTGTCTCCCTTCCAGACTACCTGTCTCCCTTCTAGACTACCTGTCTCCCTTCTAGACTACCTGTCTCCCTTCTAGACTACCTGTCTCCCTTCTAGACTACCGGTCTCCCTTCTAGACTACCGGCCTCCCTTCTAGACTACCTGTCTCCCTTCTAGACTACCTGTCTCCCTTCTAGACTACCTGTCTCCCTTCTAGACTACCTGTCTCCCTTCCAGACTACCTGTCTCCTTTCTAGACTACCTGTCTCCCTTCCAGACTACCTGTCTCCCTTCCAGACTACCTGTCTCCCTTCTAGACTACCTGTCTCCCTTCTAGACTACCTGTCTCCCTTCCAGACTACCGGCCTCCCTTCCAGACTACCTGTCTCCCTTCCAGACTACCTGTCTCCCTTCCAGACTACCTGTCTCCCTTCCAGACTACCTGTCTCCCTTCCAGACTACCGGTCTCCCTTCCAGACTACCGGCCTCCCTTCCAGACTACCGGCCTCCCTTCCAGACTACCGGCCTCCCTTCTAGACTGCCAGTGTCCCTTTTAGACTACCAGTGTCCCTTTTAGACTACCAGTGTCCCTTTTAGACTACCAGTGTCCCTTTTAGACTACCAGTGTTATCATGTCCTGGAACGTGCACAGTCTGCACAGCATTTGATCTATATCTCTTGGCTCGTGCACACTCTCCAGGATGGCACTCACGCTCAGGTGAGCAGCATCAGTACAGGCCCCAGGGCTCAATGGATGTAGCACCTGGAGAATTACCTCAGCATGGGAAAGGTGAACTCAGCCCGCATGCTGTCTACACACACCCATACACTTCTCTTTTACACACACACATACAGAGAGAGAGAGAGAGAGAGAGAGAGAGAGAGAGAGAGAGACCCACAGAAACAACTATGACAAAGTGAAAAACAAAAATGGAATACAGCTCGTGAAGCTCTGTCGAACACTGGGTCTGTACATAGTCAATGGTAGGCTGAGAGGGGACTCTTTTGAAAGGTACACCTACAGCTCATCCCTTGGCAGCAGCACTGTAGACTACTTCCTCACGGACCTAAACCCAGAGTCTCTCAGAGCCTTCACAGTCAGCCCACTAACACCTCTGTCAGACCACAGTAAAATCACAGTGTATCTGAGAAGAGTGGAACCCAACCATGAAGCATCACGGCCCAATAACTTACATGGTACCTAACAGGCCTATAGATGGAGTGCAAACAGTACAGACATCTACCAAAACGCAATTAGTAGCCAAAAAATACAATCTCTCCTGGAAAACTTTTCAGCCTCAACATTCTCCTTCAGCAATGAAGGTGTAAATTTGGCCATTTGGAACATAAACTTTATATTTGACAAATTAGCCTCCTTGGCTAATCTAAAGAAGCATAAGAGCAAACCAGAAATAACAGATAATGAAAATGGTTTGATAATGATTGCAAAATCTTAGAAAGTCATTGAGAAATATATCTAATCAAAAACACAGAGAACCAGACAACAAAAATATACGCCTTCAATATGGGGAAACACTGAAGCAATACAAACACACCCTAAGAACAAAAAAGGAACAGCACATTAGAAATCAGCTGGATGGAATTGAGGAATCCAGAGAATCAAACCATTTCTGGGAGAATTGGAATAAATGAAACAAACCTCATCAGGAGGATTTGGCTATCCAAAACAGGGATATGTGGAGAAATCACTTTGCAAACCTCTACAGCAATATAACAAAGAGCCCAGAACAAGAAGATATACAAGAAAAATTACAAATCCTTGAATCAGCAGTCAAAGACTATCAGAATCCTGTTGATACCCCAATTACAGAAGAAGAATTATTGGAAAAACTATGCACTCTCCAACCCAAAAAGGCCTGTGGTGCTGATGGTATTTTAAATGAAATGATCAAATATACAGACCACAAATTCAAATTGGCTAAACTCAAACTCTTCAACATTATCCTCACTGCAGGTATTTTCCCTGATATTTGGAACCAGGGATTGATCACACCAATCTATAAAAATGGAGACAAATTTGATCCAAATAATATGCGTTAACAGCAACTTGGGGAAATTTCTCTGCAGTATTATAAATAGCAGACTACATCATTTCCTTGACGAACACAACGTCCTGAGCAGAAGCCAGATTGGATTTCAAAAAAATTATCGTACAACAGACCACATTTACACCCTCCACACTCTAATTGACAACAAGTAAACCAAAACAAAGGCAAAATCTACTCCTGTTTTGTAGATTTCAAGAAAGCATTTGATTCAATTTGGCACGAAGGTCTTTTTTATAAACTAATAGAAAGTGGTATTGGAGGGAAAACATATGATGTTATTAAATAAATGTACACTAAAAACAAATGTGCAGTTAAAATTGGCAACAAGCAAACAGACTTCTTCTCTCAGGGACGGGGAGTGAAACAGGGCTGCCCAATAAGTCCAACACTATTTAACATCTACATTAATGAATTGGCAAAAACATTAGAAGAATCGGCAGCACCTGGTATCACCCTACACAACACTGAAATCAAGTGTCTGCTGTACGCAGATGACCTGGTGCTGTTGTTTCCCACTAAGGAGGGTATGCTGTAGACAGATGACCTGGTGCTGCTGTCTCCCACTAAGGAGGGTCTGCTGTAGACAGATGACCTGGTGCTGCTGTCTCCCACTAAAGAGGGGTTACAGCAGCACCTAGATCGTCTTCACAGGTTCTGTCAGACCTGGGCTCTGACCGTTAACCTAAAAAAAACAAATATAATGATATTCCAAAAAAGGTCTGGAAATCAGGATGACAAATATAAATTATATTTGGACACAGTTCTATTAGAACACACCAAAAACGACACGTATTTAGGACTAAATATCAGCAACACAGGTAGCTTTCACATGGCTGTGAACGAGCTGAGAGACAAATCAAGAAGAGCATTCTATGCCATTAAAAGGAACATTAAAATTGAAATTCCAATTAGAATCTGGCTCAAAATGTTCCAATCAGTTATAGATCCAATTGCTCTATATGGCAGTGAAGTATGGAGTCCACTCTCTAATAATGAATTTACCAAATGTGACAAACATCCAGTAGAAATACTGCATGCAGAGTTTTGCCAGACTGTATTGCAAGTGCAAAGAAAACCTCTAAATTACGCATGTAGAGCAGAATTGGGCCATTACCCCCTCCTCATCCAAATAGAAAAAAGAGCAACATTTTACAACCATCTAAAAACAAGTGACCCCAAAACATTCCATCACACAGCTCTACAATGTCAAGAGATGAAACAAAACAAGAGTCCCCTCAGCCAGCTGGTTCTGAGGCTCAGTTCACTAACCCAAACCAACCCCATAGAGTCTCAAAACAGCACTCAGAAAATCTAGCCCAACCATCATCAAAAAGAAAAATATACCACCTTTTGGAAAGACACCACAAAAAAATCTAAGTAAACGTCAATGCTATTTGGCTCTAAACAGACAGTAACATGGTGGCAGACTATCTGACCACTGTGACTGATAGGAAACTGAGGAAAACACTGACTAGGTACAGACTCAGTGAGCAGTCTGGCTATAGAGACCGGTTGTCACAGGCAAACCTGGCTGTCCAGAGAGGACAATCTGGCTATAGAGACCGGTTGTCACAGACAAACCTGGCAGCCCAGAGAGGACAGGCTGTGCTCACTCTGCTCCAGGGGAGAGGTAGAGACAGAACTGCATTTCCTATTACACAGTGACAAATACTCAGACCTAAGAGAATATTTATTTCCCAAAATTATAATTCAATACAAAGAATTTGAAACTATAAAAGCTGAAGAAAAAATCAAATATTTATTGGGTGAAAAGCCAAAATGTGCAGTTTTGGCAGCCAAATATGTGTCCTCCTGCCACAACCTGAGGGACAGCCAGTGAAAAATGCAATGTAATGTGGATAATATTTCCCATCTTGTTTTGGTTTGTCTTTCATACCAGGTCATGTGTCTTCTCAGTCATGTTGACACTGGTCTACTACCGTAGCTTTAATGTATTATTATTCTCATTAATATTGTTGTTGTTGTTAATGGTAATCAAATGTCCACTACTACTATTGTTATTGCTTTTTATTTTTCTATGAGAGAGAGAGAGAGAGAGAGAGAGAGAGAGAGAGAGAGAGAGAGAGAGAGAGAGAGAGAGAGAGAGAGAGAGAGAGAGAGAGAGAGAGAGAGAGAGAGAGAGGAGAGAGAGAGAGAGAGAGAGAGAGAGAGAGAGAGAGAGAGAGAGAGAGAGAGAGAGAGAGAGAGAGAGAGAGAGAGAGAGAGAGAGAGAGAGAGAGAGAGAGAGAGAGAGAGAGAGAGAGAGAGAGAGAGAAAACAGTATTTGACCTCAACAGACATTAAAAATGTAACATTTATTTGTGTGGTATGTGTTTGACATGCAAAATGCCATAGTGTGTTACATGGCATGAAGACAGCATATTTATTAGTCATCTGTCACTGGTTTAAAATGAATAGAACAGTAAAACCCCTGTCAGAGCTGTCATCTGCCGTTTGGAACCATCTCCAGAAACATAGACTGCTTTTTAATTAGTGCTCACTATGTGTGTGTGTTTCAAAACATTCATACGCAGATAATTACATCCTCTAATCTACCCCTTGCCAGTGGCATCATGTAGCCGGCTAATTGAATTCATTGAGAGTAGATGTTTCTAAGTATGTAATTGATTTAATTAATATAATTCATGCTTTGCTCATTCCTGTTAAAGCCGAAGAGAGACAAGACCAGTTCTGTTTCTTTTGCATTCATTGCGACTTAATGAATGACTTGATGAATGTCCCATTCTGTCACTGATCAATGCACGTTTTGAGTCCAAACATCTGCCAACCAAATGGAAACTCATTGGGTCCTGCATGCTGTAACTCCACCACCCTCTCTGTCTCTCTGTCTCTGTCTCTCTCTGTCTCTCTCTGTCTCTCTCTCTCTGTCTCTCTCTGTCTCTCTCTGTCTCTCTGTCTCTGTCTCTGTCTCTCTGTCTCTCTCTGTCTCTCTCTGTCTCTGTCTCTCTCTGTCTCTGTCTCTCTGTCTCTCTCTCTCTCTGTCTCTCTCTGTCTCTCTCTGTCTCTGTCTCTCTGTCTCTGTCTCTCTCTGTCTCTCTCTGTCTCTCTCTTTCTCTCTCTGTCTCTCTGTCTCTCTCTCTCTTTCTCTCTCTGTCTCTGTCTCTCTGTCTCTGTCTCTCTCTGTCTCTCTGTCTCTCTCTGTCTCTCTCTGTCTCGGTCTCTGTCTCTGTCTCTCTCTGTCTCTCTCTGTCTCTCTTTCTCTCTCTTTCTCTCTCTTTCTCTCTCTCTCTCTCTCTTTCTCATCACCAACCCACCACCATTACCGACGCATCTCAACTCTTTTATTGAGAGTGGGGATATCATGGCCCGCTTGTCTTATTCAAATTGGACACGGCGGGGACCGGTCTCTCTTCATGATGAGGGTGATAATGCAAGAGCCTCTTTGCTTCAAACACCATTTCATTTGGAGATTAGGCAAATAAAAGTCATTACACACCCTCTCTTTCAACCGCAGGCTGGGGTGATTTGGGTGTAATGCCCCCTCATTCATGTGAAATGAACTATAAAGGACTTGGGTTGTGTATGCCTGCTTTTAAACATCTCCACTTTCCCTTGTTCTATCTTCATGGGACAAGACTGATCAGCTGGCTCCAATTTCTTTCCCTTTTTTTTGATGGGACTCGATATTGCTATCAGGCAAGATCAAACTGGCTCAAGTCCTGCACTAGTTTTAATCAAATGTGCAGTCAAAATGATGAGCTACATTGACTGAAATTATTTAGTTCTAATTACAAACAGATGGGAGTCTTTATTTGCACCAAGGGCGACTGAACAAGGGAAATGCTGTGTGAACAAGAATAATTAAGGAGTTGGGAACAGTGTTTTTTTTGTCGTTTGGGTTTAAATAATCAACACTTTTATGTTAATTTAATCTCATTTAATTATATACTAACAGAATGTTTTTCAAACGGCAATGTATCCACCTCCAAGGCTTGAGGTTGTGCGTAGCACACATATTTACTATTTATTTACTGGGGCCTTAAATTGTTTGTTTTATAGAGTAGAACTGCACACCGGTGCGTAACAGAAACTCTCTCTACCTGCTGAGTGTTCTGCCACCTCCCGGGCAGCTCACCGGGTTGCCACCAGTAACTTGTCAAGTGAATCCTACTGTTTTACCCTTCTGGTTACTGTTCTTCTTATTTGCATAATGTATGGATGATAACTCTTGAACATATGCATAGAAATAGGCCTCCCGCAACGGGACGCCGGTGAGAGAAAAAGTATCCTTCTAGATGATATTGTCACACTATAAGATGTTTATCTTTCAGGCTTCTCAGAAGTATATTGCAATTGTCGTAAGCCTACATTGGAAATGATGCAGACAATTACATTGATGGAAGCTACAATCTATCTGCAATATTAAAGCTGATCTACCCCCTAAAAAAACATAATATATATATTTTTTAAAGTAGAATCTTAATCTATCCTTAATCTGAGGTCATTTCTGGACATTACTGCTTTCCATTTAGGGGACCCGTTTTGGCACTAGAGCACAGAGGATAAGGTTCTGTACAACCTCTTTAAACGAGCCAAGAGCAAGTTTGTTTACAACGTCATAAGTAGGCTAAGTAAGCTATTGTTTTTTTAATTTAAAATCGTTCGTTGACACTGCAGCCCTAACTATGGTGCTTGATTAAAGGCACTGGAAGTAGAATTCATACACAGGTCTTCCATTTTACTGCAGTGGGCTAAATCAGGGTAACAGAGTGTTTCTTGGTAGTCTTAAACAAATCTAGTCTGAAACAAAAGTAGACACCTCACACACATGGTTATGGGCTTAAAAGAAGACATCTGTATCATGTCAGATATACAATTTAAACGTATTACATTTTGGGTTTCACTTAGAAACACCGGATTTTCGGCAGGTTTTTTAAATAATGTTTATTACAGTTTTTTACGATTGCATACACACTAAAATGTAACTTTTCCCACAATTAGCAAAACCTTACACTCAAGGAGCAAAACACAAGGCTAGATTTGCACAACTGTAAGCACATTGTCAGCTTCACACTATTTACAAAACATTACACACAGTGATTTGCAAAATACTAAACACACTTGTATACATCAGACACAGAAGTATATCATGATGTCACTTCCTTGCAATTCCAAAGCACTGACTGTCAAATTACCACACCTATGAGCCAATCTGTTAAACACAGCCATCAGGTGCACAAACACATGATTGCTAAATTGTAGACACACCAATCAGGTTTAAGCACTATAAAAATGCAGCAGGTAGGTTCACCTGCCTTCAACCAAAATGGAAGGAGTCAGAAGAAGAGTGAGGGTGAGAGGAGGAGAACACAGAGGAGGAGGAGGAGGAGAACACAGAGGAGGAGAACACAGAGGAGGAGAACACAGAGGAGGAGAAGGAGGTAGAGGAAGAGGCAGAGTCCGAGCCAGAGGTCGAGGAAGACCTGAAGCAGGAGGAGAACGTGCACAAAGAAGAAGAGGACCAAACTTATCAAATGACATTCGTGCAACACTAGTGGACCATGTTGTGAACCACGGATTAACGCTGAGGGAGGCTGGACTGAGAGTTCAGACAAATCTTAGCAGATATACAGTGGCATCTGTCATAAGGACTTTTCAACAGGAAAACAGGTAAAAGAAGATCTGTCTACAGTTACAGTAATCAGCCGCTTATTGTATGCACCATATCAGCACTTGTGATACCCCTTCCTGTGACATTGTACAGTAAGTTACATGTATTATTCTCTACATAGGATTGAGGGTCGGGAACGACAAGGAGGAAGGGGGCCATATTCACGCAAGAACAAGAGAGATAATAAACCTGGTTTTGGCCAATAATGCTATCAGGCTCAGAGAACTACAAGCCAACATTATCGGTGACCATGCCATTTTCAATAATGTCCATCAGGTCTCTCAGTCAACACTGGCACGCATCCTGAAAAGACATCAGGTTCAAATGAAACAACTTTATCGAGTGCCTTTTGAGCGGAATTCAGAGAGGGTCAAACGGCTGCGGCATGAGTATGTGGAGGTTTGTATTGTTCACTTTAGCACTGTGATGTTGCATACTGCACACATGACTTTTTTACATTGACTGTATACTAGACCTATCCTGAACTACACAATCTTGTCTTTCACTGTATTTCAGGGAGTTTTGCAGATGGATGCTGAGGAAATCCTGCATGAATTCATATATATTGATGAGGCAGTGTTCAACCTCACAAAAGCAAGAAGGAGAGTCAGAAATATCATTGGCCACAGGGCTATAATCAATGTCCCAGGGCAACGTGGGGGTAACATCACCCTTTGCGCTGCCATTTCACAGCATGGGGTTCTCCTCCGTCATGCCAACATGGGCCCTTACAACACACCTCACATTCTCGCATTTTTGGACCGATTGCACCACATCGTCACAGCAGGTAATGAAATGCACCAGATGCAATACACTGTCATCTGGGACAATGTGTCATTCCACCGCTCTGCTTTGGTCCAGAACTGGTTTCAACACCATCCACAGTTGACAGTACTATACCTTCCACCATACTCTCCGTTTCTAAACCCTATGGAAGAGTTTTTCTCTGCATGGTGGTGGAAGGTTTACGATCTCCAGCCTCAGGCTCAGGTACCCCTCATTCAGGCCATGGAGGACGCCTGTGACCAAGTCCACGCCGCAGCTGTGCAAGGATGGATTCCACATTCAAGACGGTTCTTCCCGCGTTGTCTTGTTAATGAGGATATTGCTTGTGATGTTGATGAAATTCTCTGGCCAGATCCAGCTAGGCGAAGAGATAATGTATAGTATGTTTACTGTAGTATTTTCTGTATAATATTGTCCGTTTTTTTTCAGATTATTTTTTATGTTTGTTGTTGTTATTTACTGTAATTGTAACCTGTACTGGATACAGTATTTTAAGTTTGTCTGTTGTTTACTGAGCTAACAGTGTTATGCACACTACTGTAGTAGCATGAAAACTGGGACGTGTTTTGTTGTGATTCTCCATGTTGACATGTTGACTGATTTGGGTATATGGAGAGAAATAAATGATATTTTCCTCAGTCTGCAGCATTGGTCTTGTGTAGTGTTTGTATAGTTGCACTTTCTCTGTGTACTTCATTTACAGAACTCTAATCACTGACAATTAGACTTACTAAAAGTGTTTTAGGTTAGTAACAGCAGTGTGTAACTGGTTCAAAAAGATTGAAGTCATATGAAATGTGTTTCATATGGTAACAAAATATTGTTCTTATGAAGTCGTGTATAGTTTTGAGTGTTCCATTTAGCAAATGATCTGAAGAGTTGTGCTACTTTGGTGTAGGGTTGTGCTAATTGTGTGTAGTGTTTTGACAAACCGGGCCCTGTTTTCAAAATTGTGCTTAAACAATTGAAAAAAACTAATGAAATGATGAAAAATATGAATAACATTCCACCCATGAGGCCACTGGGTCATTTGACTGCAGGGCTACACCATCACAGGTCTTCCATTAAAGTTAAACCATCTATGCATAGCCTGACAAGATGGACTTCGAAAACATTTCTTCAAGCCCTGTGCAGTTCACCTGATAAGCTGTAGAGGTCACTGCAACCTGGATTTACATTGAGACCTGATTGAAACATGCTCTCTGACAAGATTTACTGTTGTCATCTGATTCTGGAACTTTGGTCATTTTAGATCAGCATGGTTACACCTCAAATAAAATACCCGAACAAAATATTCAACTAAACCACCCAAAATGAAAACATTTCAATCAACAAAATAGCTTTCTTCTTCAACCCAACTGTTCTTTTATGTGAACAGCTTGTATTCCTACCCTGTCTGATTCAGCTGACTTCAAAATAAGTTTGGCTTTATTTCTGCCGGTGGCTTTTCTTTATGCATGACATTTTTTGCTGAGGGTAAAAAAAAGTAACCCCCCTTATCTTTATATTTATCCAATTGATTTTAGGGCTGCTTTGCTTTGACGTGAAACTATGCCAGAAGTGTCACTTAGACGAATCACTGTTAGCCCAGGCTGGCATAGCGTCATCCCCGCGACAGAAGGGAGAATTCCGCATGGATCAAATAAATACAGCTGTGAAGTAATTAGTTGTATTCCCAAGGAGCCCATTGCCGACACGCTAAAGATGGCAGCGATTGGCTAGCTTACCCACTAGCAGCTTTGATCAATTTAAAACAGCAACCAGGAAGTGGCTGGGTTACAACCCAGGTGGCTATTAATGACATCACTGTCACGTGTAGGCTACAAGCTAATAGATTTAAGCCATGGGATCGGTCTATGAGAGGGAAAACAATCCTTGTCCGCTGGTTATGGAGATGATGGTGTGATTCCTTCAGGGATAGTTGAAGCACATTATAAACGCACCTAATTTTATGCATAACTAGCAATATCCACTGATTACTTGCTATGAGTCAATGAAATAGGGTACATTTATATTTTGTGCCAACTATCCCTTTAAAGGGGCATTTTACGTCATTTATTTTGCTCCACTCTTTTTTTCATGTCGTCTTCATTCGTCCGCTTGATTCAATACCTCTAAATTGTGTATGTCAACATTCAAGTTTTCAAAAATATATATTGTATATCGCTTTCAGTCTCCTGATAGACAAAATCAAGCGAGAGTGAAACCGATCATGATAATGTGTAAATGCATTATGATATCGGTCAGAGAATCCACCAGAAGTTTGAAACATATTCCTTTTGCATCGGTAGAGCTAACATAACCTTAGTTCCATGTTGGGCCAACCTATCTGGCTGATGTAAAACCTACATCACTCAAATATGTTTATGGGACAACAAACGTCTTCATGTGACTAATGTTGTTGTAGCTCACATCGAAGCATAGGGGTTTCGACATAACAAGGACCTGGAAATAGACATAACAAGGACATGGAAATAGACATAACAAGGACCTGGAAATAGACATAACAAGGACCTGGAAATAGACATAACAAGGACATGGAAATAGACATAACAAGGACCTGAAAATAGACATAACAAGGACATGGAAATAGACATAACAAGGACATGGAAATAGACATAACAAGGACCTGGAAATAGACATAACAAGGACATGGAAATAGACATAACAAGGACATGGAAATAGACATAACAAGGACCTGGAAATAGACATAACAAGGACATGGAAATAGACATAACAAGGACATGGAAATAGACATAACAAGGACCTGGAAATAGACATAACAAGGACCTGGAAATAGACATAACAAGGACATGGAAATAGCCATTTTAAAGCATGAGTGGTACTGTACACTAGTAAAAACCTCATCCTTCAATAATCAGACTGTGCTTTGATCTGTTGTAATAACCTTCATTCCAAATAGACCTTCCAAATGAACCCCCTCAAATTCACCAAGACAAGGAGGGGTATATTTTCCACACAATACTGCAGCGACATGTAATGCTGCATCCGCACGAAATGGGAAGCTGCTGTTTTGCCCCTGCAATTACAGTCCCCTTCAGAAACGGGGGTATTTATGCCTAGCAGTTAGCCATGCATTGATTTAATATGTTTCTAATCAGGACATGCAGCTTCAGGGCCTAAAATGTTAATTTTTCTTCCTGCTTACAAAGTAGCCTTTGATTTTCTGTCATGCCCATAATTACTGTGTTTTGCCACTAGATAGGAGAGCTTTGTGTCGTCTAATTACGAGGTAATCATCGCCGTAGCACGTTGTTTTCACCTTTTTGTCTTTACTCGGCAGCACCCATCTCGCTGCCTGGGAGGCCGTGGCCATAGCTCCAAACTATTAACTTCTGTTCTAATTCACACTGTGACACCGTTAAGAACGTCGCGTATGTGTGTGTGTGTGTGTGTGTGTGTGTGTGTGTGTGTGTGTGTGTGTGTGTGTGTGTGTGTGTGTGTGTGTGTGTGTGTGTACGTGTGTGTGTACGTGTGTACGTGTGTACGTGTGTGTGTGTGTGTGTGTGTGTGTGTGTGTGTGTGTGTGTGTGTGTGTGTGTGTGTGTGTGTGTGTGTGTGTGTGTGTGTGTGAGAGAGAGAGGGGGAGAGGGACTGTAATTGTTGTGGTATCAGTGCTGTTAATTACTGGAGTAAACGGTTCAACTACTGCCAGAGCTCTTTGTGGTGGCTGAGGGGGCGGCAGAGAGGGCTGGAAAATTGGGTTTTTACCATCTGGGGACCCGGAGAGAGGGAAGAGAGCGGGAGACCAGTGGCATAGAAGGGTCCAATCGGTGGCTAGAGCCTGAGGGCCTGGGGTCCATATGGAGCCAGCACTTTGCCTACGCTTTATTGCACACCTAGCTGTTTTAATCAATGGCAAGCCTGTTCACCAAGCCTGGAGCTTCAGAGGTTTCTCAGCGTCACACTACCTCTACTTTACACGGCTCTCCCTCCTTTTCCTCTGCTTCTCCTCCCGGAACTTAATGACTGCACTGCACTTCTGGACCACCTGGGGTTTCTCTGTTGACTTCAGAGCTGGATGGGTGTAGATGGGGAGACGTTTGCCTTTGTGTTGTAGACCAGAATGTTCCATTTGGGGACTGAGATTTCACATGAGTGAGTCAGGAAATGGAGGCTAGGGCCATAGACATATCACCACTCAAACTTTCTCTCCCTGTATCACAGCTAGGGCTGTAAAATTCCCGGGAGCTTTCAATAAATTCCCTGCTTTTCCAGAAGTCCTGGTTTGAGGATTCTGGATTTCATGCTTATTCCCTCCTGATTCAAGAGGGGAAAACCTAGGATTTTTTTGGAAGTTCCCGGAATTTTGCAACCCTAATCACAACAGGACATTTACAGCACTGCACTGGGAAGTGAACACTAACTGTTTTGGCATCAAGCCCTTAGAATCAAGCACCATTGCTGTTTTGATCCATTTGAACACTTTGTTTGTTAATAGGTTTGAGGAGCCATTTTGGATGGTGCTGATGACATCATAAACCCCTGGAACAGCTGTAGTCTCTCTCGGTCCTCTTCGGAAGCCCACATTAGCTCTGAGTGTTAGTTGTTATGGTCCCCCTCAGACCGCCATGTGTATGGAGTGTGTTACGGTGTGTGTGGGGCCCCTGCCAAGCAGCAGGCTGTGTGCATATTGTTTAATTATTGCCTGTGCTGGGGGCCCCAGCGTGAACTAAGGCTCTGAGAACAACACACAATAACCTATGTGGGATGAGAAAGAGGAAATAAAACCCACTTCCTCCAGCTCTCACACCTTTCTCTGTCTTTCTCTCTCTCTCTTTATTTCTTTCTTTCTTTATTCTATTTGTTTGTCTATCTGTCCATCTGTCTTTCTTTTCTCTCTCTCTGTGTGTGTGTGTGTGTGTGTATTCATGCAGGGTTCACACTCAGCATCTCTGTGTTGTATAGCACAGGCCTTATGGTATAACCAGGCTGTTTAACCTGAAGTAAATCATATCAATTGCCCTAGCTCTGCCCTATTTCCCATTGCTGAAGTGCTGTGGTGTCCATTTAATGTGGGCGTCCCCACAACACTTTTTCCCACACCACTGTGTGTTTTATGGCTCGTGAAACAGGCCAGGGCAGTATCCAGGGTCTGACCTCTAGCTGTAACTGCCTTAACATTAAACCAGAGCAATTTCATCTGTGGCCATTTTTACAGTAACATATTTTTATTCTAAGAGTTGAATTAGACAGCTTCATGTCAGTGCTAACTTGCCATTGCACAATGCTCAACCAACAGTAATTCTGGTGAACTACTGTATATACTGTATGCTAAGAGTTAAATAGGCCTGATGACTATCATAACTGTCTCTCTAGAAATCACAATACCTCGTCTTCTCATTCATCCATCTACTGAACTCAATAGCAGCTTGGCATTCCACTGTCACATTACTCACAAAGCCAGGTCGACAACGGAGTGAATTCTGTGCTTGTATAGATTACAGTCCTCTTCTCTGTCTGTTGCGTTTGTGATTAAATTCAGCAAGCTGCTGGTCTCTGTGTCCAGCCACCCTCAATTACCATCTAGGGAGAGTGTCTCGGAAAGCTTAACACAGCAATTAACAACATAATTAAGTGCCAAAGCCATTGTGGCGTTTCTCCAGCCTAGGAACAAGAGCAGCATTGATCAGAAGGATTGCCAGTTGGCCCCTGATTGATCGCACAGATTGATTGGCTTGCATAGGCATTCGTCAACGAAGAACGGGGAGAGAGAGAGAGAGAGAGTGTGTGTGTGTGTGTGTGTGTGTGTGTGTGTGTGTGTGTGTGTGTGTGTGGTGTGTGTGTGTGTGTGTGTGTGTGTGTGTGTGTGTGTGTGTGTGTGTGCGCGCACGTGAGTGCATGTGTGTGTACGTGTGTGTTTAAGATGTCAAACTGCTGTGTGACACACTGATAATGACCTGTCACACACTGCCTGGTCTCTCCCTGTTCAAGCAGCCACCCCTAGATCTGTGACACACGTCTGGTGTCAATCACACACACACACACACACACACACACTCACTCTTAAAGGCCTCAGGACCACTTCTGAATTTTAAGTAACATCTGCAGTCCATTTATTCTAAATAGACTTCTGACAAGGTTGTGTCCCAACACTACTGACTCTAACCAATATCAAAAATACTGACTCTAACCAACATCTACACTACTGACTCTAACCAACATCAACACTACTGACTCTAACCAACATCACTACTGACTCTAACCAATATCAACACTACTGACTCTAACAAACATCACTACTGACTCTAACCAATATCAACACTACTGACTCTAACCAACATCACTACTGACTCTAACCAATATCAACACTACTGACTCTAACCAACATCACTACTGACTCTAACAAACATAAAAAATACTGATTCTGACCAATATCAACACTACTGACTCTAACCAACATCAACACTACTGACTCTAACCAACATCACTACTGACTCTAACAAACATCAACACTACTGACTCTAACCAACATCACTACTGACTAACCAACATCAACACTACTGACTCTAACCAACATCAACACTACTGACTCTAACCAACATCAACACTGCTGACTCTAACCAACATCACTACTGACTCTAACAAACATCAACACTACTGCCTCTAACCAACATCACTACTGACTCTAACCAACATCAACACTACTGACTCTAACCAACATCAACACTACTGACTCTAACCAACATCAACACTACTGCCTCTAACCAACATCAACACTACTGACTCTAACCAATATCAAAAATACTGACTCTAGCCAACATCAACACTACTGACTCTAACCAACATCACTACTGACTCTAACAAACATCAACACTACTGACTCTAACCAACATCACTACTGACTCTAACCAACATCATCACTACTGACTCTAACCAACATCAACACTACTGACTCTAACCAACATCAACACTACTGACTCTAATCAACATCAACACTACTGACTCTAACCAACATCAACACTACTGACTTTAACCAACATCACTACTGACTCTAACCAACATCAACTCTACTGACTCTAACCAACATCAACTCTACTGACTCTAACCAATGTCAACACTACTGACTCTAACCAACATCACTACTGACTCTAACCAACATCAACTCTACTGACTCTAACCAACATCAACTCTACTGACTCTAACCAATGTCAACACTACTGACTCTAACCAACATCACTACTGACTCTAACCAACATCAACACTACTGACGACTCTAACCAACATCAACACTACTGACTCTAACCAACATCACTACTGACTCTAACAAACATCAACACTACTGACTCTAACCAGCATCACTACTGACTCTAACCAACATCAACACTACTGACTCTAACCAACATCAACACTACTGACTCTAACCAACATCAACACTACTGACTCTAACCAACATCAACACTACTGACTCTAACCAACATCAACACTGCTGACTCTAACCAACATCAACACTACTGACTCTAACCAACATCAACACTACTGACTCTAACCAATATCAAAAATACTGACTCTAACCAACATCACTACTGACTCTAACCAACATCACTACTGACTCTAACCAACATCAACACTACTGACTCTAACCAACATCAACACTACTGACTCTAACCAACATCAACACTACTGACTCTAACCAACATCAACACTACTGCCTCTAACCAACATCAACACTACTGACTCTAACCAATATCAAAAATACTGACTCTAACCAACATCAACACTACTGACTCTAACCAACATCAACACTACTGACTCTAACCAACATCACTACTGACTCTAACAAACATCAACACTACTGACTCTAACCAACATCACTACTGACTCTAACCAACATCATCACAACTGACTCTAACCAACATCAACACTACTGACTCTAATCAACATCAACACTACTGACTCTAACCAACATCAACACTACTGACTCTAACCAACATCAACACTACTGACTCTAACCAACATCAACACTACTGACTCTAACCAACATCAACACTGCTGACTCTAACCAACATCAACACTGCTGACTCTAACCAACATCAACTCTACTGACTCTAACCAATGTCAACACTACTGACTCTAACCAACATCACTACTGACTCTAACCAACATCAACACTACTGACTCTAACCAACATCACTACTGACTCTAACCAACATCAACACTACTGACTCTAACCAACATCAACACTGCTGACTCTAACCAACATCAACACTACTGACTCTAACCAACATCAACACTACTGACTCTAACCAACATCAACACTACTGACTCTAACCAACATCACTACTGACTCTAACAAACATCAACACTACTGACTCTAACCAACATCACTACTGACTATCCAACATCACTACTGACTCTAACAAACATCAACACTACTGACTCTAACCAACATCACTACTGACTCTAACCAACATCATCACTACTGACTCTAACCAACATCAACACTACTGACTCTAACCAACATCAACACTACTGACTCTAACCAACATCACTACTGACTCTAACCAACATCACTACTGACTCTAACCAACATCAACACTACTGACTCTAACCAACATCAACACTACTGACTCTAATCAACATCAACACTACTGACTCTAATCAACATCAACACTACTGACTCTAACCAACATCACTACTGACTCTAACAAACATCAACACTACTGACTCTAACCAACATCAACACTACTGACTCTAACCAACATCACTACTGACTCTAACCAACATCACTACTGACTCTAACCAACATCATCACTACTGACTCTAACCAACATCAACACTACTGACTCTAACCAACATCAACACTACTGACTCTAACCAACATCAACACTACTGACTCTAACCAACATCAACACTACTGACTCTAATCAACATCAACACTACTGACTCTAATCAACATCAACACTACTGACTCTAATCAACATCAACACTACTGACTCTAACCAACATCAACACTACTGATTCTAACCAACATCACCACTGCTGACTCTAACCAACATCAACTCTACTGACTCTAACCAACATCAACTCTACTGACTCTAACAATGTCAACACTACTGACTCTAACCAACATCACTACTGAGTCTAACCAACATCAACACTACTGACTCTAACCAACATCAACACTACTGACTCTAACCAACATCAACACTGCTGACTCTAACCAACATCAACACTACTGACTCTAACCAATATCAACACTACTGACTCTAACCAATATCAACACTACTGACTCTAACCAACATCAACACTACTGACTCTAACCAACATCAACACTACTGACTCTAACCAACATCACTACTGACTCTAACCAACATCACTACTGCTGACTCTAACCAATATCAACACTACTGACTCTAACCAACATCAACACTACTGACTCTAACCAACATCACTACTGACTCTAACCAACATCAACACTACTGACTCTAACCAACATCAACACTACTGACTCTAACCAACATCAACACTACTGACTCTAACCAACATCAACACTACTGACTCTAACCAACATCCACACCTGAGCTTCCATTGCAGCTAAAATGACATTACCATTGCAGTGTTTGTATTGCATGTTGAGTTGACTTTGAGGATTGCGTATGTGGTTTTGAATCTATGCGTGGTGACTGTGGTAGATATTGCTAATGGTACAGAAAGAAATCTATTCCACTGCAGGTCCCTTCAATTATTTAACAGATGCAAAAGCAGCATTAAGTCAATGTGTTTCTGGTATCATTTATCGCAGTACACTTTCATGATAATATGTTGACGCCAAGGGAAAATGACAAAATTCACTACATTGGAGGCTCTCCCCCCCACACACATACACACGTATACACACACACACACACACACACACACACACACACACACACACACACACACACACACACACACACACACACACACACACACACACAACCCCCCCTCTAGCCAGTAGTCCCCAGGGAGCAGTTCCATTGAGTAGGTAGCAGCAGGGCAGGACCAGAGGATATGTGGGGAGGGAGGGAGGGAGGTAGGTGGTAAGACAGCAAATAAACTGCCATGTCTTATTGTGTCAATAAACTAATTCCCCTTTAAAGGCCTGACCTCTGACCTCTGCTAGCCCAACCAATTGAGGAGTGTGTCGGGGCCATGAGGTGATAACAAATGTCTTGAGGGGTGGGGGGTTACTGGGAATGGGATACTGGGATGGACTCATTTTAAACAGGACCAGTTTGAACAGTTCACAGAGGTGAAATTGTATCATTTATTTTTTGGCATCTAGACTACTTGACCTGCTCACGAAGCCCCGTCCGGTCCGAAAATTCATTGAATTCTTATAAGATCCTTATAAGGCATGTTGGTTTGTTGATTGATTTAAAATAGGATATTAACCATGTAAGCACCTAGCAATACACTGACAACTGAAAGTCAACATATTCAACAGAATCTGGCTTTACCAAAACCAGGATATGAGACACAAAGACTGAGACAACAAGAGATCTAAAATACTTCCCCCATCCAAATCTCTTTCCCCCCCTCTCTTCTCCCATCCCTCTCTCTTTCTCTCCCTCTCTTCCCCATCCCTCTCTTTCTCTCCCTCTCTTATCCCATCCCTCTCTCTTTCTCTCCCTCTCTTCCCCATCCCTCTCTTCCCTCACCCCTCTCTCTTTCCCTCCCTCTCTCTTCCCATCCCTCTCTCTTTACCTCCCTCTCTTCCCAAATCCCTCTCTCTTTCCCTCCCTCTCTTCCCCATCCCTCTCTCTTCCCCCCTCTCTTCTCCCATCCCTCTCTCTTTCTCCCCCTCTTCTCCCATCCCTCTCTCTTTTCCTCCCTCTCTTCCCCATCCCTCTCTCTTTCCCTCCCTCTCTCTTTCACTCCCTCTCTTCCCCATCCCTCTCTCTTTCCCTCCCTCTCTCTTTCACTCCCTCTCTTCTCCCATCCCTCTCTCTTTCCCTCCGTCTCTTCCCCATCCCTCTCTCTTTCCCCTCCCTCTCTTCCCCATCCCTCTCTCTTTCCCTCCCTTTCTCTCT